>NW_009936740.1:0-57953 GCF_000696875.1 Nestor notabilis
TATTAAATTAAATCCCACCTCAATATCAAGAATATTTTTAGTAACTGTAGTGAACTTCTCCACTTACATTAAGAAATCCTTATGTGAGAAGCTCAAGGTATGTTACAGTTTCAGAACATAATGGCTCTTAATACTAATGAGATATTTTTATGTTCAGACAGACACTTCAAAATCTATTTATGGATGTAGCACATTTATTGATTTATTGCTGTAGGTAAATAAATTGCTGAAAAGCTGTTCCTTCAAAAATACAAAGAAAATTTGCTGCAGTGAATATACATAAATCATGTCAGCATACGTGTTTATAATACACAGTATTTTTTCCTCACAAACCTTTCTTCTTAGAATTTTGACATTTGCTTGGTTAATGATATGCAGATAAAGGAAAGAAAAAAAAAAAAAGCTGCAGGAAGAGAAACAGATTGTGAAGGTATATATTTGCATATGCATTTACAAAAGAACAAAAAGGTACTCAGCCTAACTAAGGTGTTCTGTACAACTTCCCTTCTGATACAGTCCATTTTGATAACAGTCCTACATCCATCTGTTTTATTACTACTAAACATGGCACATTCATTTGTATTAAACAGCCTGGTGGAGCTGCCTGAGATTAAAAAAACCCAACAAAACCTCTAAATCACCATGAGCCACATCCTCAGCTGTTTTGCTTCAATGATACAATACCCTTCTACAGAGGGAGGTTGATCTTACAGCTGTTCTTTGTTCAAATTCTCACTGACTACAAAGAAAGTTTACTGCATGGAGAAATCACAGCAAAAATGATGGAAATATTTGACCTAGTTAGGTAGAAGTTTTGAGATATCACAAAAGAACAGGCAGAGGAAGAGAGTATCATTCATTTTTGCTTGTCAAAATTGTTTCATTAAATTTTTAGTTATTCAAGGTAATGAATGAAAGTTTGGGAACATTAAAGTAAAAAGGAGATACCTAATTCTTCCCTGCTCTTCGCAGAATAGTGTTTGCAATCACACCACCAATATTATTGTATTTTTGACAGTATGTATGTAGCATTTATCTGTATCACATTTGCAATTTTATACGCACAAAACCACACAAAGAATCATATTCAAAAGAAGATAGAAGTTGCAAATTATATATCATCTACTGCATATTGTAGGGTTTTGTTTGGTTGGATTTGTTTGTTTGCGACTTTTTTTACTTCCCTGCTTTCAGGAAGAAAGAAAAACAACTAATTTTTCTTAGGAAAAATAAACAAATTTCTGTCAACTATTTACCCAAGCTTTGATTCTACAAGTAATAGAGACTGACGTGCTAGGGACATGGAAAAGAAAAACAGCAAGCAAGAAAGTAAATCTAAAACTCTATTTTTTAATGCAGTGTTTCAGGTTAGTTTTTTTCTTTTTCTGAAGGGGGAAGACAGCACTACAAAAACACCACCACCACCACAACAACAAAAAAGTATACCTTACATTATAACATTTTCCTTTACCAGAATTCAGGCTTGTCTCTGCAAAAGTATCAGTGAATAGAGATAGGATGGAAGATAAAGGTGAAAGAATTAAGGGAGAATCGTTGTGTATATGTTCACATAAAAAATGTGTACATGTTCCATAAAATAACTCATGTTCTCAGTGAATAAGCTATGAAAATGTAGCAGTCCAAGTTCTGCAGAAAGCAGATTCTTTCCTGAACTGTTTGCGAACATACGTGTTCTCTCAAGGAACAGAAATAATATCATGACATAGTTAACCAACAGGGGACAAGCTAAAATTGAGGCTAATATTGAAAATAACAAATAAACTTATTCAAAATACAATCACTAAATATATTCAGTTGTTCCAAACATTCATTTTGCTTTCTATTTTCCCTTTGAAATGACATGGTAATCTTCCACATTGTTGACATCTGTCATGGAAGCACTTTGAAGATAAGGGGAGGGACATTTCACTCCCTTATCACTGGTATGGATCACAGCCTCTTATGCTAAAAATCTCTCTGTGACATTTTATAATGAGCTTTTCTGGTCTCCTTGGACAGCCAACAATCCTCAAATGTGCAATAATCACACTATTGCACATTACATAGCCTATATACCTAATCTTTCTCTGTACATATAACTGTGTTTATAATTATGGTGGGATGGGGACTATAGACATATGGAACCATACACCTCACCACTAGTCAAGCTGTACTTCCTGACTTTATTATAAAATATCTATGCTTCATTACACATTAGACTTAAGAAACAGTAAATCATATTTCATATATTACCTTTACGTATCTTATATCACTAAAATATTTCTTAAATCTTATTTCTTTTTAATATTAATTTTCTCCAGCCTTTGATATTAACTTACACATAATGCCAAAAATTTCACCACAGCCATTCTGCCTCCAGAGCATTTCCCTTTTTTTGAAGGGCTGTACAACAGAAGATCTTCGTACAAACAAGACACCCCATCTACCAGCTGTTTCCCATCCAGGATTTTGCCTTTGAAAGGTTTTAGCAAGCCCACTGGCTTTGGGCTGCTTTGTTCAGCTGCTCTCCATTGATCATAAACCTTCCCAGGGCTCTCTTTACCTGCTACTACTTATTGTGGGGTTACCACACCGAGAAAAAGCAAATTCTCTTGTAAAAGCTCCAATTGTATGGGTCTTAGCCAGAGCTTCTTTATGAATGTTGTCACCAGCTGAGAGCACAGAACATGCATGTTTTTGTGAAATAAACTTGCTAAAACAAGAGCAACAAAAGACATGAATTTCAAATTCCATATTTTTTTCTGTTCTTTTTAAACTCTAAGCTTATCCAGCGTCTTTGATGAGAGAGATCAGATCTTATATGCAAGCAGCTGAAGAATAAGACTTGTTCTTATTTGATTATTTGTATGGATTTCATCTGCACTATGATAGCTCTAGTAGAAGAGAAAGTGATTGGAAGATCTAAATTAAAACACCAAATGTCTAGATTATAACTGTTCATTCTGTTCAGAAAAACACTTATGTAAATCTTAAAAAGACTAAAAAACTCCATCTTCAGAGCAACCAACAATCTCTGTTTAGTGATAATAGTAGCTGCTGATTCATAGCAATTGCCTTTCTGCAGCAGCTCAGTTTGGAAACAAGTATTCTATAGCAAAATAAAAGCATACAACTGATTTTTCAGCTCTATTCATTGAGGATGAATTCATATTCCTTTATTGGTAAGCATACTGTGAGGTAAATACAATGCATTATAATAGTAGAAAAGATAACTGCAGATTAATAGAGTACACTTATCATCACTTTCCATTTATAATTAATCATCCAACCATATTAACATAGCCTAAATTTTACACTTTACAATATCATTAGTATTGAAGTATAAAGAAAATAAGATTTCAGTTTGAAGAAGTCCAAAGACAGATTAAGCAATTTCTAAGTAATACAGCATTTTAGGGTATGTTTTAAAACAATTCAAATTTATTCATATTATCTGTCTTTGCTTCCTTGATGTCAATTCATTACATTTGTTTTTGGTTATTAACCATGCTATAACTTCTGTACTCTTGTCCATCTCTGATCCTATAGCAAAGATTACACAGACACTGGGCATAAAACTGCCTCTTATTTCTACTTGAGGAACAAACTGGGTATTTTCAGGAAAAAGCCCCCATGTACCTTTGGAAGGTAAGGCATGAACATACATGTAATCTCCTTGTAGTATCCACTACAAATATACCCAGAATTACTCATTATTGCTTGTACAAAATACAGCAACTCATTTTTATAAGCATTTTATTTTCCCACTTTAGCAGAGAAACACTCCATAAGATGGAGTGGGAAATAAAATGGTTTTCTGATTTTATTACTACTATTTTTAGAGATCTGTATTCTTGAAAATAACTGGGTGTGGAAGCTTTTCGTTCATGGGAATCTCTGGGACAGATTCTGGCATACTTTGTCAGAGTTGGTACATGATAGAAAAAAACATTTCCTTAATTTCAGCAGTCTGAATGCAGATTAAGGCATCATTTACTGCAGGTGTTCGAACAAAACCAAATATTTTTTTTCTTCCACCTGTATTCAGTGAAGAAACATCTGTTGCTATCCACTACAGCACAAAGGGAAATTAAATGCTAGCATGGGACTAATTCCTGCTTGGCTCTTCTGTAAGGATGCAAGAGGAGCAGCAGGGAAATATTCCTTTTTTCCTTTTTCATCTGTCAGATGATGCAAGACATCACCTTCATTTCTCTTTCAAAGGTTATTAAATATTCTCATTTTCACTAACTCAGCCTGTGGAAAAAGGACTCTCATACAGAAACAAATGGATAGACACAGAAAAAGATAAAGGGGGAAAAAATTATACCACTTGGAATTTTGTTCTACAAGAGTATGGAGAAGGACAAAAGCAGAAATGATAGTCTACCTCCAACTCAGCTGGCCCAATCATTTCTTCTTTCTAGCTGGTTCAGTCTCTAAGCTTTCTTGCTGCAAAATTCTGAACCCAAGAAATGGTTTCCAGACAACAAGATCTAGAAAAGATGGAAAGATGACACTTTTTTGCAACTGAACTACCTCTATCATGCAATGTGAAGTGAGATCAAAGCAAAGCTGGAAACTTTCTGAGTCTTCCAGAGAATCCCGTGAAAGGTAAGGGAAAAAGAAACCAAAACCAAAAACCCATATAAACATTAAAAAACAAAAAAAGAAATTATGTGAGTCATCTAAACCATTTTCTAGATAAATAACGCAGTACAAAAAAAAAAAATTAGCAAAAACTGCTACCAATTTCAATTAAATTGAATTTTAATTGACAATCAGGTAAAAGGAGATGTAGAAAAGTGTGACCATTCTATGCCTTTGTTTTCTATGATAAAAATTGTCATGGGTACAATAAAAACAACAATAAAAAAAGAATCCTATTGCAATTAAACATTGAAATTTAAAGAGGTTTGCAACTAGTATGGTGTTCTGTTATTCTACACTGCTTTATTCTACATTATTTTATCCATTATGACTTAGGAGTTGTTTTCTTTTCAGTTATCTAATGACAGATGATAGAATTCTACTCAACAACTTTTTTGAGGGTGATTTTTCTCTCCTAAGTAGTTTTCTCCTGACAAAAAAGTGACAGACTGTAAACTCCTTTTAAAAGACCACTAGAAATTAAAATATAAAACAGAATAACAACTCCTCTTATTTTCAAGAGGGAATTCAGACACGTAAGTCAAAATGAATACACTTTCAAGAGGGAATTCAGACACATAACAAGTCAAAATGAATACACTTAAGCAGGTTATCAAAAACTTCTCCACAAAAAAACCAAACCCAACCCAAACAATTATGAAAGTGTAGGTAGACTAGATATCCCAAGTTTCCCTATTAAATGTGCTCTGTTTTAGGCACAGATTCGATGTTCTTTCACTGTTGTCTATTTATTTACCAAAAAAGTCCCATAAGATTGGAAGAAAGAGATTTTTTCCCTACTTCCTCGAAGTTCAGCATTGAGCTATATACAGAAAACCCAGACTTCAGGATGAAAACCTCTTTTTAGAACTTTTAAAGGGCATATGGAACACCAGTTAAAGGGCACAAACAGTCTTGAGGACAAAACTCAGGTCCAGATAGCCTGAATTCTATTTATGTCCCTGAGACTTACAGACAGTCAATAAAGAAACAGAAATGAAGGAGGGACCTGGATGGAATTTAGGTCATCTGGATTTCCAGGTAAAATCCCAGTTTTGCAAGCTGCTGTAAGCACCTTGATGAATTCCAGAACTCCGACTGAATAGAGCAGATCCAAGGACAAGGTGGTTTCAGCAGCATGTAGAGAAGTGAACTACCACAGAAATGAAATTTTCCCTAATCAAATACATTAATCTATGAAGAAAGAACACTTGACTGTGGTAAAATTACTTTCAACACACTGCTTGCATCTCTTCACCATCAATACCTTTTAAAGATTACTCAATAACATAGCCATAAAACATCTAAAAAATGCCTATCAATCTGACACAAAATTTGCATATAATTTTGAAGGGAATTACCTTTTTTTTTAATTTCCAATTTCAATATAATTTACATAATACGCTTTTAAGATCAAGTATTATACCTCAGTGTTTCATAGAACTTGTTTAATTTTTTTTTATTGTACAACTCCAGTCATTTCAAACCATAAAAAAAAAAAAATAAAATAACTAAGATTTACCCCATAATATCTTTTCTATGATAAAATACATTTAAAGCAAAAAAATTAATTACCAGGATTTTTCAGAGCTAGGGAATTATATGAACTTCATTCATTCAATATAAATGACTTATGAAAAATTCAAATCTGTGGATTTTTTGGAAGTATGTCCAGATCCTTTCCCCTACTGACTTTGGTATGCCACTTACATGACTGGCAGAGCCAATCATGTAAGGAACAAAGACTTCTAACTCTAAATCAAAATGTAATTTTAGGGAAGTAAATTCCGTATTTAAGAAAGGAATCACTCTGATAGATTTATTTATACATTCATGTTTAAGCAGATTTACTGTCCAGCATTGACTTAATTAGTCAGGAAACTAGTATGGTCTTGATGGAAATAATTCTTTAAATATTGGGCAATGAAGGAGACCAAAGGAAAACAACTAAATTTATTGCATGACAGTATAAAATATTAACACACTTTAAATCATAGGATCATAGAATGGTTTGGGTTGGAAAGGACCTTAAGATCATCTAGTTCCAACCCCCCTCCCATAGGCAGGGACACCACACACTAAACTATGTCGCCCAAGGCCCTGTCCAACCTGGCCTTGGCCACCACCAGGGTTGGAACATTCACAGCTTCCTTGGGCAACCCATTCCAGGGCCTCACCACCCTCACTGTAAAGAACTTCTTCCTTAGATCTAATCTAAACTTCCCCTGTTTAAGATTGAAGCCATTAACCCTTGTCCTACCACTGCAGTCCCTAACGAAGAGTCCCTCCCCAGCATCCTTACAGGCCCCCTTCAGATACTTGAAGGCTGCTACGAGGTCTCCACACAGCCTTCTCTTCTCCAGGCTGAACAGCCCCAACTTTCTCAAGCGCATCAAGGTCCCTCTGGATGGCATCGCTTCCCTCCGGCGTATCAACTGAGCTACAAAACACAGACACTACACAAATGCAACTCACAAGTCCGTATTCAGCTAGATGGGCAAGAGTGCCCAGTAGCAGTCAGAAAAGGCTTGATCAGGTAGACAGGAGCTTGGGTTCTTGATAGCTGTGGGGCTTCAAAATAGAGTTGACCTCAGCTCAGCTTTGCTTCAAAAAGAAAAGCAATGAGGAATATCTACTTTGAAGCTACAAATCACCTTAATAGAACTGGGTCAGCATGATGTTCCTCTGAATCCCCACAAGCGCTTGGAAAGCTAGAAGGGACATCTTTAATTCCAATTTGACCCCTTCCAACCACATGAAAGAAACTATCTGAACTAGTTCTGAAATATCTAAAATTCTAATATTTTTGTCACATTCTTCTAGAGGTGTAGCAGTGTAACTTCATCAGGCTCAGGAGTTCTGTTCAGCAAGTCATCCAAATCAGGAAGAGATACTGACATCGTAATCCTATGTTCCTTCACATTTTCCAATTGTGAATTAGAAAGGCATGCTTTAAAATGAAGAGAGAGAACGACTTCTGATGTCAGAAATGGCCACAGTTTCTACCCTTTTCAGAAACAGAGTAATACAGTTGTTCAGCTCCAGGGAATACCATCTGAGGATACACAGTACAATCACAGATACGCTAAGTCAGGCACAAGCTATTCTGCTGCTCAATACCCCTCAGAGATGACATTTAAATTTAAAAGACTGTATAATCCAAAAAACCTTTCAGAGACTGTCAGCTCTAACTAGAACGTCTTTGGTGGTTTTTTTAAGAATACACATTTCTTGCGTAATACAGTGATGCTGATTAGAGTTACCAGATGACTAACGAAATCATGTCAGATGCACAATTTAAATAAAATTAACTGGAGAGCTTTACTTCATAAAAAGATTAACTATTTATGAATAAATATCAGGAATTCCTATCCAGATTTGTTTGTTCCATAATCAATCCTCACTGAACTTACTAAGGGAGGGAGATCAACCTATTGCCCACCTGTTTCTTTTTCTTTTCTCTGACATCTGGATAAGCCCAAAGAACTAGAATATGACTCCCGTCCAGCTTTTTTCACATCCCATCCCACAGGCAAATTATGGTTTATTACATTCTCCTCTTTCACTACTATGCTGATGACATTAAATTGTATCACTCTCATGATCACTTCCTTTGAAATATATTTCTGATTCTAGAAAATTCAAGTGTCTGTACCCATCAATTTTTTATGTATTGATGCTTGGTATACATTAAAACTGCCCTATGCATAAAGCTTTCAAAAGACTGTTTTATTATGCTTTTTCTGTCATGCAGTCTACTTGGAAACAAGTTATGTATGAATTTAGAGACAGCATGATAAACATTTTTGTCTTATGGGAAAAGTCTTTACTTATCAGAAATATTCAGTGTCCTGGACTGCCAACTAATCCTTGGAGTCATAAAGCAATCCAATCAATTATATTTTGACATGACTGAAGTCTGAAAAAGTTTAGAATTTTGTTTTGAAAGAAAAAGTTCACAACAAGCGATCTCAACTTTCCTTTGATACTCCACAAATGCCAGCTCATTTCTGCAACAAAGGAGTATTTTGCTCACAATACAAAAACATTTGCAACTACTCAAAGGGTTTGAAGTCAGAACTGCAACATGCAGTCTTTTATTCCCCGCAGAAATCTGTCCAGAGAAAATAAGAAAACTACAATTTATAGAGCATAAGCTCAGGACTAGCAATTAGTCCAACGCAACCATGATGACTCTACTGTGCAGTAAAATTGACATGTACATATTGAATCCAGCACCATCACAACTCCTTAGACTTGCCAGGTTCAACCTGCAAACCCAGACCACACTGAATTAGTAACTACGTGTCAACATGCTCCCAATCAGCCAGAAGCTCACCATAAAAATGCTACACTGATTAGAAATGAGAGAATCCTATGCCATATTAATAAAGACATGAAAGCCGATGGGCATATCCTGGATTAAAGTAGACTCACACTTCAGAGCAAATTTCCACCCTGTTCGTCAAATAGTTCCAAGGAGCAGAAGCTCCACCCGTTCTTGTTCCTCAGTTTTCATCTCACATTATTTCACCTAAATTTAAGTACTTGAACAGTCCTGTATCAAGTACCAAATGTAAGTATTTATTGGATCCATTGTCAGTGGATCATTGACAACACTCCTAAATTCAGTGAGATAAAGACTGTTTATCAAGACTCCTCAAATTTAAATGCATTCTTAAAAATACAAATTCATATCATCCTCACAGAAGAGATCAGAAGAAAAGAAGTCATCAGAGGGTATTTCATTAAACAGATAGTGTGTGACTAGAGACCCTCTGTCTCTGATGAAAACAAAAAGTTATACAAACATATTTCAAAACAACAGAAAACGTTAAGCCTTTACACAGAAATTCGGAGTTCACCCCCTCACTTACAAACCTAGAATGGCATCCCTGCTTGAATACTGACAGTATGCAACAGCCCAGCCTCCTGTTAAAACACTCATCACATAGTTGTGCTCAAACCAAATAAGGAAGAGTATCACACTTTCTACTATATTGATACTCAGCTTCATGAGTCACAGATGGCTTTTAAGCAATACATTTGTGACCCTTTGCTATGCCACCTATTAGGTAATCTGGCACTTCAGATCTCTGGATTTGTTTCAGGAGTCTCCACTAAACTATCTGCATGTGTTGGTGGTGAGGCCCTGGAACAGGTTGCCCAGAGAAGTAGTAAATGCTCCATCCCTGGCAGTGTTCAAGGCCAGGTCGGACAGGACCTTGCGCAACCTGGCCTAGTGTGAGATGTCCCTGCCCATGGCAGCGGGGTTGCAAATAGATGATCTTAAGGTCCCTTCCAACCCTAACTATTTTATTATTTTAGTTATTTACATATATGCATATCACAAAGAGCTAAAATGGCCCCTTTTTCTCATCCAATAATTAATACCACTGAAAATTAAGAGAACTGTATGAGAAACAAATATCTGCACACAGAACAGAATACCTTTCTCTACTTCATGTCTCTGTCTAGTGAAGACTTTGCCACTTTAGCAACCAAATCTCAGGTTTAATTTCATGCACTGTCAATTAAGATCGAACACAACATCCTATAATTGAAATGAATGACAACATTAGTAATGCCCTCATTGTATCTTAGTCCTCATTTGGCAAAGATGCTTCTTAAATAACAAATCTTGTACACCTGCATATATGATATCAACCACATCAATCTTGTCCTAGTGAAGAAAGCTGGCAGCAGTATGAACCTTTTTCACAGCTCTTTTGCTGCTTAACCAATATAAAAACAATTGAAGATATTATAGTCTCATTTCTCCATTATTTTCTAAAAAGTATGCACATGTGGAAACTCCACTTTTAAAGTTGCCCTGTTTGCAACGTTCCTTTAAAATAATGGAACACGGCCAGACAAAATTTTAAGCAGAGACTAAAATACACTAAACTTACAAGGAGGAGTGTCAGTACTCTGGAAGAACAGCTGTTCCAACTGGCATTTAAGGCTCCTATGAAATTTATTGCAAGAACCCAGTGATTTGAGAAAATTAGAAATATAAGTGGCTATAAACAATAATTTTAGCAATAATTGGTAATCAACTCATTTAAATTTTCACACTACAAATTGCATGGCACAGTTTTACCATTAGCTAGTAAAGAATGACGAAATCTTTGAAAACGCTTTATTAGCAAGATCTGCAAAAAATTACTTTAGACTCACTGAGTTAAACACTATTTGAGATTTGCAAAGCTTTCATTATTTATGAGCTACCAAACCACTTCAACCTTTCCATAAATTTTAAGACAAAAATCAATTTATTATTTTTTATAAAATGTAAAAAAATATAATTATTTATAAATAAATAAATACAAGGAAGCCCTTAAAATGGTAAGTCCTGCAGATTCATGTAAGATCTTGTTTGCCATTGTTCAGATCCTTATAGGAGTTAGGCTCCCAAGCTGAACTTTAAAATCAAGATTTATTTATCTAATGATGTGGATCTCATGCATTTAAATTACCTGTGAATAAATTACATATGTTACTTCCATTTAAGCACAGGTAGCATTTAAATGTAACTTTCTTGTGCCTAAAAGCAAAAGCTTAGTGCAACACCTACTCTTAATTCCAGTTTCAGAAGAGGTTAGAAAACACCAAATATTTTTACCACTGAAGGTACATACAGAAATATGTGCATACGTAGAATGGGTGATTCATGAAAACTTTTTAAAAACATTCCCTGAGTTGTTCTTTTCCAGTCAATAGTTTATAATATAAAAGAAGCCTCATAAATAATTTTTAATCCTACATTGAAAAGGATTGTAAAGATTCATACTCTATACATTTACCTGTCCCTGGTATTTCAAAGCTGATGCTCTTGATGTTTCAGACATTTTAGGAAGATGGTGGATATGCATATGAAACAACTATAGCAAAAATGTAAATATACCTTCTTCTTAGAGGTCTGACTTTTGCTCTTCATATTTACACAGCATGGTCATGAAACAAGCATCTGTGAGGACTTGAAATACTTCTCTGCTACCTACAGAGCGAACAGCTGCATGCATCCATCTGGGTCACCACTGGCCTTTTGGCATGCAGACCCATCATAACATTGCAGAAATCAGGCTCATACTGAAAAGTTTATGAGAAATCTGCTTTATAGTTCTAAAATTTTAAAAGGTAACTGTGGTGTCTATGCAGTTTCTTTTAAATTATGCTTAAACTAGTAACACCTCTGGAGTACATTTGCTTTTGTCTAGACAAAATGCCTTACGCCACCAATTACTTTGATTACTATAGTACTTTAGCACCAAAAACCTTCACCAGAATTTCCCTAATCACATTTTTACTTTCTTTCAATGTACACTTATACCAGGGAAATTTTGCTATCCATCTATATTTTAATATATTAGAAGCTGAGTGAAGACTGTGCCTCACTATGCAAAATATGTTTACATTATGCTTTCTTCTCTCCTGAAAACATGGAAATGATTATTTCTTTTCTTTCTGGTTCATTTTTTGTCAGACTTCAGAAACCTTCTTCAGTGGCCGTCAAGTTTGGAAAAGTATTTTTTTTTTTAGAAAGAAACAACCCTTCTAAGTATTTGATATGCAAACCACCCCATATAAGAATAATTTTATTCTTCTGTGTATCTCCACTGTCATGAATGAACAAGATACATTAATGGTTACTTCAGAGTAGTTAGGTACACATTTCAGTGTTGGCACTGTAGCTTCATTATGATACAAAGACATAAACTCCATTCATGGAAAGCATCCGTCATACTCAGTGGCACTCAGCAAGTGTTATCACTATCACAGATTTTGTGCAACGGTGTTCTCTCCGACTACACTGGAAAACTTATAAAGTAAACGCATCCCGCTACGAAACGACAGGTTGTACTCACAATGTCTCAATGCAGTTATTCAGTATTGCGCCTGAAACACTGCTTTTTTTCTTAAGGTCAGATGAGCATGTGCATGTGTCTGGGGAAAACTTTGGTCTTTTCTCTTCCCACTCAGGTAAGGTTTACACAGTACAGTCTCAAAACATCTAAGAGCTAAATGATCCAATAACTCCAAATGACACCATAAAGAAGCAAGACAGATGCAGTTTCAAACACAGAATAAGTAAGCAGTTGCCGTTAAACATAATTTCTAAACATCATTACTGATACAACTTACATTCAATTATTTGGGCAGTACTAACTCGGGTATCTCTGATGTTTTAGGTGCACTGCTGAGGTAAATAATTCTTACCTTAATCTAGAACATTGTTGTGAACTTGTTCAAAACGTAACATTCCTGTACTATGGATTCGCCCTTATCACCGGGATAAAGTAAAAACATTGGAGAAGTTTTTTCATTGCAATGCAAAGTAAATACAACTTTGGATCTTTCCTGGCTGTGGCAAGGGTGCAGTGTTCATCCTGGATCAATGCTCAAAAGAACTCCTTTCAGAGTCTTAATAGTAGATAAAATTTGTATTTTTTTAATGCTTTTTTTTTTTTTTAAATCTTAAAATTTCTCAGGCCTCATTTAATAAAAAGTGACACAGTCACACTTTAAAATCACCTGATTAAAATGATGTGCTTAGAGGTAAGCAGGTTTTCAAATGCTTCACTGGGTATGAATCTCAAAGAGTTCCTGCTTCCAAATGGCACACACAGGGACGGACTAGTTGTATGTTGGTGGATGTCACTAGGATTCTGTTCAATTGAAAAAAGTATGCCCATCTATAGAGCCTTATTGTGAAATAAAAATGTAGTTACTAGTCCAAGTCTCTGTGGCCGTTAATATGAAAAGTTAAAGAACTAGCATTCACAATTATGACATACAAATTATTTTAAAGTGGTTCATTTGACAAACTTCTTCGGGTGTTCCTCACTGCTTTTAACAACTGCTCTAGGTACAGCTTTTATTTTTAAAGTCCCCTTTTGAAGTATTTGGGAAAGAACAGAGGCTCCCATTACAATCTGGTTGAAGACAAATTGCCGATGACTAGAAGATAAGCACTGTGTCATACTTGTTAGCCCGTAATGCACAGAAAAAAATACTTTTTCAAATATACCATGCATCATTTAATTAACAAGTTTAGGTAAGCCCAAAATGTGGAATGTACTTCAATACTGCCAGAGATCACTCTACTGATAGTGTTGCATTAGCATGCATAGTTAATATATTCACAGCATGCAAAACTCTTTTATTTTTCTGGGATACAGCTTATGGTTTGCAGCGATTTTATTTATCCCCTCTTTCCAAACATGAAAGTTTTATCTCAGTTTTTATTGAAAGCACTGTAGAATTGTCTCTCTGCTGGTTTTCTCTAAAAACCTATAAAATGTAAGCCACTAGAAACAAAGAACTCAATTCTTACT
Source organism: Nestor notabilis (assembly GCF_000696875.1). NCBI lineage: Eukaryota > Metazoa > Chordata > Aves > Psittaciformes > Psittacidae > Nestor > Nestor notabilis. Next base: position 13,989 of record NW_009936740.1, read on the forward strand.
GGGATATCCATCCAGATCTCTCACTGACCTTCAAGTGAAATTAGAAGTTTCAAGACATTTTTGAAATTGGGCATATCACATTTATGGATTACAGTTTCAGAAGTCTATTTCTTTACTATAAATATGTAGGCTATTCTCCAACTTGGGGTTTTTATTTGCTTGGTTTGCAATCTGTGCAATAAAAAAGAAGCATTACAGGCATCTCTAATTCAAACAATGTCAAGTTCATGTTCTTACAGAACTGCTGAAGTATCTCTACACAGAAAAGAGCACATGCCTGTATAGAAAGCACAGCCGATTTCAAACTGAAACAAATATTTTCATTACTCGAAAAAAAAAGTAGCCCTTACTTACTGAATGAATAGACTTCAGGTAAGTATTTCCACTTGGAGGGCGTGGGATGTGGAGAAGAGGGAAATCACATGGCAAAAATACCTATATATTAAGTGTTAGCTTATACCCTTTCAATATTTGTATCTTTGCTATTGATAGTTTCATTACACCAGGTGCCTGTCTCCCTCAGTCATTCTTCTACCCTCTGAAAGAAGTGACATGACCATGAAAAGATCAAGAGAGAAAAGACAGAATGCTAACAGTGACACAAAACTGCAGGGAAGATATTCAAAATAAAACTGCTGAGGCATCCCAGCTGAGCTCTTCATAAAACCCAGAACTAAACCCTTACTCATTGTCCTTATGAGCAATGAATGCAGCCCAAATTAAAAGTCCTACATATGTGGCAATTTTAAGTTAACACTTTTTTTTGCCATTCTCTCCCCCTTCAGAAATCATTAATGAACTGTCATTATTCCTCTCCTGCAGATCATCTTTTATTATCACAGAATTGAAAGTAACTTCCTTATCTGCAAACTTTTTAACTTCTGACAATTTTTTTTACATGCTTCTACAGTTTACAAGGTTTTACTATGACTACTGTAGATTTACTTCTAAGCATCTATAAAGAACATACTTACTTCCTCACTAGAGTTTCTACATAATCCAGAGTACAAATTGCAAATGAATCAATCTGCTCGTTTCTTTCTTTCCTCTGCTGACTATCAAACCTAATCCTTCTTAGGATAAATTAAATCACTGAAAATACTCTGGGGACTATATTGCTTAGCTACTGACTATAAAAATGGAAAACTGCAGACATACAAAATTTTGTGTTTATGCTGGTCCTTCTTTTGAGTATTTTCACCTAGAAATGTATTTTCCTTTGGGAGTTTGGTTTGGGGTTGGTTTTGGGGTTTTTTTTGTTTGGTTTTTTTGGGGGGATTTTCCTTTTTTTAATTATTATTTTCCTATGAAAGCAAAAGTCATTATTCTTATAGATGCAGTCTTTTTTCCAGCCTGAAAGTTTCGCATATTTCACAGACCCTACTTTGTTTACTGAGTGTTCTACACAAAGCATCTTTTACCACACAGCATTGCTGTTTAATATGAGAAAACACCTTCACATTGGGTCTGCTTTCAGCATAGAAGAATTCACACAAAAAATTCTGATGCCACAAATAAACATGTTCTAAGTCTAACAACTCTCCAGCATTTGTGTCTTTGGAAAGCGATTATCAGCATCATATATGTCACTTATTTGTATTTGAGGGAACAGAAAGAGAATGTTTATAATGGTATTAATGCTAATTATTTGCTTCAGCAACAGGGCTTACAACCATAGCTTTTTTAATTAGGGGTATCAAAAATTATATTGCAACAGCAGATAAATCATTAAAAGCTGCTGCTACTGAAAGACCAAACACTGAAGAAATTCTTCTCCTAAGAAGATTCACCATAAATTGCTCAGTCTCCTTCAGCAGTTTCTGAAGTCCTTCTAAGTTTTAAAATAGAACACATTTTCCATAATATAAACTGCATCAATAAACATTTCGGCTCATAAACAGGATGTCAAACATCAATTACTGTAAAAATTCATTTGACTACACACACACACAGTTTTTGCATTTTCTTTTAGGTTTGTGGAATCTAATAGGAATTTTTCCCTCAGCTCAGCTACCGTGATAAATTATTGAAGACAGTTTCTCAACACATTAGAATTAATTCTGAAGTCAGTAAAATTACAGCACTTTATACCACTTAAAATCTGGTACAGATGTTTTAAGTGTTTACCTACTATTTCGTATGTTTTTTGAATACTTTGTTGTTGTTGAAAGTGAATGGTATAAAATTGTTAAGGCTGTCATAATTTTTTTAAGTGACTGGAATGTGCAACTCTGAAACCAAACTACAACTAGTAGATTATTGAAGTAAATTACAAAAATAAGAATTCAAAATCAGATCGTTTTATGACATGCTTTCTATTCTCACTTACCTGTCTCTCTCAGCTAACATAAAATGCATTTATAAACAAAATAATTACTAGACTTAGAAATACCAAACACTGACATCTATCACAGACATCCCACACATTAAATGTTTCCATCTTTGGGGTTTCAGTTTGACAACAGTTAGAACCATCCCTGACTCATTCCCCCTCTCTGGCATTAAATATTATGGACCATCTTGGCTGGGATGTTATGCTCAGTGCTGATCAATACTTAGTCCATAAATACATGGTTTTCCACAGAAAGATAAATGGAAAAAAATAGAAATAGAGAAAGGGGGATGAAAAAGTGAGTGGAAGTCTGCAGTTACTTCTTTTAATATAAACTGACAAATATTCAAAGTAATACTCTGAGATTTCAGATGTACTATTAAAATCTAACAAAACAATACATTTTCTACAATTAGAATGTCAGTAAAAAAGAATTATTTTGATTGTATAACAAATGTGATTGCAAACTGAAGTCTTAAAATACACAATATTGCTCTTAAACAGATGCAACATTTTTCTGTATTTTATTACTTGTAGTTGGTTTCTCAGTAAGATTTCTCCTTACATGCACATTTGTATAATTTTGTATTTTGCTACAAAAAGCAACTCCTACATCAGCCTGGGAGTTACCTCCTTGTGGCAAAATAGCAAAGGCACAGGTCACATATTCGATCGTTATTTAGTCTGCAGTCCTACAAAGCCTTATCCCTCGCCCAATTTCACGGGCAAAGAAGCTTCCTCTGACACTTTGGATGGAGCTAGACACCTCCTATGAGAACCAGGGAGGTGAGCCTTGGAGAACCACTGGTGACAAATAGATGAGTTGGGCAGAGCCCTCAGCATGTGGCGTCCTAGCAAAGACCAGTGGGTGCCTGTTTCAGTTCTCCTCTAGTCTACAAAACATCAAATTATTTTGACTTACACTGTCTGCATCACTTTTCTGAGCTGAATGGAAGCAGATGAATAAAAAGCTCTTCCAGACAGGCACTGCTATCAGCTGAGAGACAGCAGACATTTTCTTGGGCTCTGCTGTTCTGGTAGTTTCCAACTCCATGCTGAATACCAGCTGTTAGTTTGAGAACAATTCTCCACTCTGCTTCGCATAAAATCAAATAGCTTACATTACAGATTTTTTGGAGGTGTATCTACCTTATTGCATGTTTCCACACTCAGCAACAACCTCTGATACTAGAACTAAGTCGCTTCTCAGGCTGAGGTGGCTCACGTGCATGCTGCTTGCTGACGGACCTTCATGGCACGGCACTTGATGCTAGCTGGGAGCCTTCTATGGCCCAAGACAAAACTTTGTGTTTTCCAACTCAGTGTACTTGAAGCACTGTGAAGGCTTTGGTGCAACTTGTCAGTACATCCATAATACAGCACTGAGGACTATTGCATGCCATAAGGGTACACAGAGAAATTTTAGGACAAAAGAGTCTTACTTGAATAAGATTGAGAAAGACTAGGATGTAGAAACAAACTACTGAATTTCAGAGTATGGAAGCACTCACTTAGTAACAATTTCTTAGTTAAACAATTTAGCCCACAATTCATCCCAACATTTATCAAACTTTTTATTCCCTCCAAATCAGTGTTGTTATGCTGTTTCGAAGACCTACTAAAATAAAAACATTAATAATGCAAACCCTTTCCATCTTCTGCCTATCTTTGCATTATAGACATTTAAATGCCTTCAAACTCCCTGTCATTAACCACACAAGAAACAGCTCTAAGATACATAATTGCATAAAGCAACAAGGTATTCACTGTATGTCTCCTGTAAGTAAAGCTCCCATCATATGCAAACAGCATCACAAATATTTCTATAATTTAAGAATAATCTAACAATTTTTAGGAAAGACTATGCTTGAGCTGAGGTTAAGTAAAAATTATCGATGTGTGATATATTCAATTAAAGTCAAAGTGGCTTGGAAATTATAACTTCTTTACTGTATTTCATAAAACATTTTGTTTATTAATTCTTAAATGCCCGCTTCCTCTATCACCTTCTGAAATTATTGGTGCAGAAGAAACATATCAGAAAAACTTCCCTCTTGATTTTTGTTGTTTATAACAATACTTGTAACAGTGCAATTAGTCTATTTTATGTGTATTTTAAAACACTAAATAGAAACAAGCCAAGCAGCCCTGATATAAAATCGTTTCACCTTTCTCTTGCTTCCTTCCTATTTGTCCATGCCCTCTGATGAAGGTCCTGTAACCTTCTTTGTAGCAGAAAACTCAAAAGGCATTGTGATTTTCTTTCTTTTATACTCTTTATCAGCCCCAGGCACCTTTGGCTTTCCATTGGTAATAAAAATGTTTTCTTTCTTTTAGGAAGCATTCTTTCCTGCTATTGCCACATCACTTTTCTCCTGAAGTCTCCTACCCAACCACTTTTATGTTTTTTCCATCCCACTGCCTCTTCTCTGTTTCTATTCCACACTAACTGCACCAGAAATGAGTTTAAATTCATAAAATAAATCACAGTATATAAATATGCAAACCACACACAGTCTAATGGAAAGTGTGAAGGCCAGGTCCAGGCAGTTAATTTTTACTAAATGTCACATAGATCTCAGATCTTTGGAGAAAGACAGGAATAAAGGGATAGGACATCAGTTTGTGCCGCCAGCTAGTCAGTTTGAACTAGATTATCTTTTAATATTTCGTATATTTTTGCTTTTTAAGTACAGTGTTAAGTCCACCAAAATCTCTGTCACACATCGAAAAAGAGAAATAAATCAGTCCCTCCCCTCAGCATGGTTTGCCAGCAGCAACTCTATTCAATACCTAAGACATACTACAAGATACCTTTTTTTCACTCTATTGGTACCTATATTCTGCTTTCTCATATGTTCTGGTTTTAGCTCTGTAAAGATATTACCAGGTACCTTGAGAAAACAATATATGTTCATGTAATGTCCCTTATATAATCTATCTTATATTGGACAATAACATAGACATATTTCATGCATAAATCAATAGCATGATACAATCACTTTAGGCAGACAGAGGTTTTCTGCAATGCTGACCTATGCCATGGAGAGAAATAAAGGAGGGCATAAGTCAAGGTGAGTGCAAGTTACCAAGGAGAAGGCCGTACAAATAATCCTATTTTATTAATTTAAACCCAGAAAATCTGCAGGTCTTACTACCTTTCAAGTCACATCTATAAAAATCAGCAATATCAAACTTGGCTCCTGCGCTTTCAACAGTATTTCAAAGGAGGACTTATCCACTTGTTTCTTAATACAATATCTATCTTTCTCATACTAAAACTGGGAAAGAACAGGCACTGGTCTACCCAGCTTTTCAGTGTGAAACTCTCTTTACAAAGCTTACCAGATGTCTGGATTTATTCCTCTATTACTTTAAATAGAGCATCCAGAAGAAAAGATGATCAACATACAAAGAATAATCCTACGAGAATTCAAAGGAGGGAGGAAAAAAAAGAACATACACACACCCCAAACCCTTTGAAAAAGAGACACTTCCAAGAGTTACAAAATGTGCAGAAGATTAATGTTGTTCTTGTTGCGCAGGTCACAGAAGTGTTTTCTGTCTTCACTGTGACTGAGTGCATAGCTCTCCTAATACAGACATATCAGGATATAATAAACATCTCTTGCTCTAGTCTTATCACTGTTCTGCTCCCTGAGTTGTGCACAGGAAAGACCAAAGATGACTGAACTTCCAGCTCTGAAGTCAGTCCTGTTACTGACTTCACTGACAGCAGGAGCAGGAACAGAAGGACATTTCCTCAAGAAGGAAAATTCACTCTATGACGTTTTCATTTCTGGCTTACAGTGTTCTGGAGCAGACGATACCAAGGCACACCTCACATTACGCAAAGTACTCAAGCCATCAGCCTGAGAAATCAGGTAACAAAGCTGATACATCTGAGCTTTACCAAAAGATAATCTTGCCTTACTACTGCCATACTTTTTCTGGTGTGCAAGATGTCTGTCTAAATAGATCTCATATAAGAAATCCCAGCTAAGAATTTGTATTTAGAGATTAATTAATATTCCCTGGGGGGAAGAAGCCATGTAATTTGTTTCAAAATTAGTCAATTTATTTCAGGCTATTTAAGGACACTTTATTAAGCTACTAAGGCTACAACAGATGAATGAGAAAAACAGGAGTAAACCCTCATGAAGAGAAAGTTATTGGAAATACCACTGTGCACTAGACCTATCTGCTTATTATCTATATTTGGTGTAATGATAACTGGCACTTGAGCCCAAGTCATGGTAATGTCAAATCACTTTGTGATATAAAGGATTAGACTTTTTGCCAAAACTGACGTAGCAGACTGTTTTGAAAAATGGTGGGAAAACTAGCTTTCGTAAACTGTGAAAAACACTTCTTTCCTTGCAGGCTCTTGAGAGTTTGTGACTTTAGAGTAAGCAAGTCACAGCATGCCCTGCAGAGCTCATATTACTGCTTTATAGCTGATATCTGTATTTGTCTATGAATATCCACTGTGATAATTTACTGTGAAAGGCAGTTAAGGTGCTTAGAATGCAGATTTAGAGCCACCCTTTTTAACTTGTCTGCAACTGTTTGGATGTGATTGATCTGTTATCAGTTGTTCATTGTTTTTCTTGAAGAGGATCTAGAAGGAGCTGGGGAGAAAACTCCCTGTACCACAGGGTATTTTCCCCACTCCTCAAGAAGTGAAACCAAGGTTACCTGCAGAAAAACAAGCAATCAAAACACATATCTCCCTTGTTTTCATGAAACTCAACTGAATATGGCAGAATGTAATTCACATAGCAGACACAAGCCAAGTCAATATAAAGGCACAAACCTCACTGCATCCCATCTTAAAAGAGTTTCTACCCACATGCTTTTCAGTACCTCCTCCAATAATGTCAATCAGGACACACCTTTCAAAATTCTGTTATGCAACATTTTGGTAAAATAGAAAATTACACTGCCAATTCACTGACACTATACACTTCATAAGGTCTGTATTTTTATTAGCTGGCAAACCATTAAAATTTGCTGGAGTCATACCATCTTACATAAGAACTGTTTATATGTAACCATAACTATGCTATTACTTTCTACAGCAAGGCATACTCCCTTGTATAAAAGACTACTGCAAAACCCACTTCAAGGCCCCCACACATGCTTAACATACACACGCAATTCTCTACAATACCAGCTCCTTCCAAATGACAATTTACTTGCAGTGAAAAATTATTAAAAAAAAAAAAAAAGACACAGTTAAATCATAATAGATTTTTCTTCTGCATTTTGAACCAGAAGTATTCAGTATTAGCAAAACAAAATATTTTGCTGATTTTAAGGACTGTGAAAGCTTGCATTTTAACAAAAATTATAGCTGAACTCTTTAATTTTTTATGATATTTTTCCCCGTGCTTTGTCTTTTAGCTTCAGGCAGCTAAACAGCAAAGAGGAACTGAGCTGTTAGTGAACGGTATAACGAATGCCATCCACTTGCACAGATGCTTTCCTGAAGATCTTGCACATCCAGCAACTGTTTGACTGATGAACAATATCTCCATAAAATGTAGATAATTAATCAACAATTGAATTCCACACACACCCCGCCCCCCCCAATATTATTTTTTTTCTCTCTCTTCACATGAGAGGGAAGAACTATAGATTTAATGATTGAATGATACGAATATCTCGCAATAATGGAATTTCCTTCCCACTGCAGGAATGGTCTTTGCTTAACCACCTCTAGTGACTGCAACAATCATGCCAGCCCATAGACTAAAAAGAACACTTCCCACATTGCCAGGACACCAGGAACTTCATTCGGCTACTTTCAGCTACTGGAGCACAGCAAGTACAGATAGAATGAACTGGTAAATCTCACTCCATCACTGTTGGTATAGTTTCCCTAGAAACAGCTAACTATAGCTAATGAGGAAAATGAATGACTCATTTAGCTCATTGTATGAGATTTTTTTTATTCCTTTTTTGCCCTCAACAAAAATCTCACCAACATTACAGCCTCACACTTATTTTCTATAATGTTATTGTATTTGTTGGAAAGAAGGTAAGACAAGAAAAAATTAAAGCATCCAAAACCAACAGTGAATGATATTTCAAAATACTAATGCAGTGAATATTTGATATTGCTATTTTAATTTTATTTAAGGGACTGTATTCTTTTCTAAATCTAATGGCAATCGTGTTTCACCTAATTTACCTTTGGTGAGTTTTAGTTAGCAGTATTTAACTTGACTTCTTCATGGTTTTCATATTCTGATATTGTAAAGCTCCCAATTTTAGACTGCAACTAAGGAAAATACAAAATAACCAGATTAATCTTCCTTTCTTACTACAGCAAGAAAGAAAAGCCTTAGGGTATTAAACTAAGTTATATTTGATAAAAACACAAAGTTATCAATCACTGCATCTGACCCAAGTATTCTTTCTGTCTAGAAAGTTTTGCTATTGTATTGCTTAACATTTTAGAAAACAAACAAAAAATATGAATCATTGTTTCAGTACCAGGCAGCAACTATCTTTCAATCCTTGCTAACACATGGGAAATGAATTCATTCTTTACTGAAAGCACTGTCTTACTCCACTGGGGCTGTTTGTCAGTTCCTCCAGAGTGACACTAAATCAAGTTGCAAAGCACTGTAATGTAAATCACAGCCTAATTTACTTGTCACTGTGTTGTGACATTTGGTTAAAAATGCTTTTTAATTGCAAGGATAAATTATACATTAACAATTCTTAGTGGCAGTTTCAATACTACATCAGATTATTTCACTCTAGAGAAAGGAGCTGAAGAACTATGCAACCACAAGCTATGACAGAATATTTTTAAATCGTCGGGTTGTTCAGATTGATGGTGTTGGTAGTGTTGCGATGATGAGTTCTGTCCCCTACAAAAACAAAAGACATAATCAGTCTTTTATATTCAGTAACTCATAAAGAAAAAGTACTCTCTTTTCTTGAATCTTTCAGATCACTCCAGCTTCTCGCTTGTGAATTATTAGTCAGACTCCCTAAAGTAATATGAACTGGTTCTCAGTCATGCTGAAAAATAAGCCTCTATCTCTTCTATAATCTAGGACAGGGAAATGATTGAAAATAGAACAAACTATGTTTAAAAAAAAAAAAAAAAGTTGTTGAATAATTTTTAGTGATTTTGAGCATCTCCACCTCTGGGACTGCAATTCTCTCTCCACAAACAAGGTGTTGGAAGCTGGGCCGGATCTGTCACCTCCTGAAGCTAGTAGCCATCAGTCAATGACCAGTACTCAGTATGAGATCATGCCCTACAGGTAAAAGGCTCCACACTGCAATTACTAGCATTTGACCAGAACAAAGCATGTTATGGAATTTAAAAGTCAATCCTATGGCTCACCTGTATTTTGCATTTTGAATATGTTGTTCTTTGGTTACACATTTCTTATAGTTCAGCATACAGTATACTAGTATACCTACTACAGCCTCCAATAGTGTAGGCTGCTCTAATAGGTGGAGTTACTCTGCAATCTGCTACTCTGCAAGCCAGGGCTTGATGTACACAGAAATCTGTCAACCTCAACTTGCAAAAATTGAGCTAAGGATACTCTGTCAGTAAGGTGCAACACAGACGTATCACAGAGAGGAGCCAAAACATGACACTATGAATGATGAGATATGAGATTACACATTCATTTTAACATCACAGAAGGAATTTTTGGGGGTGGATGTTTTTTTGGTTCAGATCTTTCAATCCCATTGAACTGACAGTCACCTCAGTGTTGATGGTCTCAACCCTCCAGGACAAAGCAAACAGACTCAAGAGAGCTCATCTGGGAGGGGAGCCAGAATCAAAAGGGGGATCTGACCCCTCCCACATTTGGAATCTTGTCCTTTTGTGAGATGTCTAATTTTGCAGAGAACTGCCACTCCTCAGCCTGCACTACCTGTTGCAAGCTGCTTGACAGGTATTTCTTTCCCAGGCCACAGCAGGCGCCTCGTCCTGTTGCTTGGCTAACTTTCTTAAAACAAAACTAGCCTTTTCCCAGATCTCCAAGCTGCTCTTTTTGTTGTCCATCAGCAGGGCACGGTGGCTGTGGGGCCTTTGCTTGGACTCCGTGCCCACGCTTTCAAGGCCTTGCTGTTACGCCTGCCCTTAGGCCATACAACATCATTGCATCACCTAGCACCATAACACTGTTTACACAGCAAGTCCTTATAACTGATAACGAGAGGCCAGGGCCAGGTCCCGCAGTTAGCATGCCTGTTCACATGACACAGAGCGAGCTGAAGGCTATTAGCAAATGACAATACTGTTTCACTAAGTACAAAAACGTTTCGACCATTACAGCATATATGTATATTTAGGATCAAGTAGGCTTCTGCTTGAATTGCAAGATGAAGGGTGGCCCTCACTAAAGTACCAGAGGTGGAGCAGCGCCTGTTGCTATTGCAAGAAGTACCCTGGCAGTTACTCATGGCCCCTCAGAAGCCAAAGCCTCACCTGTGGGGCACTGTCCAGACCTTAATGAAGCTTCCGCGGCTGCTGCCCAAGCTGTAACGCAGCAGCTGTAATCGGTTCCCCTTCCCACACAAAACAGAAACATCCTGCTTTGGAGGCTTTCTGGCACCTTGTAAGAGACCTGAAACTTGTACTAGGTATCCTTTCATATAATACAGATGGAAATAATATAATAAGGAATTTCTGTCAGAATGGCACTGTTAGCTTCAGAAAGTATGCATGGAACCCAAGTTCAGTCTTTTCTCCTAAAAACAAACTAGACTATTTCTTATAAATTAATCTGTGGTTTATACCACTAGTAAGCTGCCCTCCTGTTTTCTGACTTTTTCAATGATACCAAATAGATTTAAAAATCAGGAGGCAGATTTCCTATAATAATTGGGTATCTAAATAGCTCATAGGAGCTTAGAAGATTTCTTAAAAAGTACATAACCATCAGTGAAATACGTAAGTGCTGACATCTAATTCACTAATTGTGTCCTGAAACACAGTTGGTTGGTATTAGGATGTAAATTATTGTTCCTGGTAAGCACAGTAAATCTGCTTATTAAAATTCCCTTTCTGAATATTTATGCGAAGTCTGCAACCCCCTACGCATAAGAAACCTGTATTATCACACAGAGTAACTTGGCACTTTCAAAGAAACCTGACATGATTAAATCAAACCAAATCAGAAATGAAAGAAAGTATAACCATGTGAGGGGCTGACACCCTGAACTTTCACAAAACTGTGGCGTTAGAAGCATATTATAACACAATCCAGCATACTACAAGCTCTGAAATACCGATTTAGGGAGTCTTTTAAAAATACAAACTCTTATTATGTTCTTCAGCTAAATCTTTAATATTAAACAGATTAGCCCTTAAGCATTTCTGTGGCATCTCTACTTTTGGGAGTAAGTTTTAAGTGTGCCTTCAATATAATTTAGTATTTTGTAGAGTAGGAAAAGCAAGAGAACCCCCAAGACACTGACTCCAGCTGCCAACTACCTTAAAACTGCTTATGTACTTCATAAACTAGTCAAACATAGTCTTCAAGGATTCTTTACCCCTATTTCTGCATGATTTTTACATTTAAGGACCTCCTTCACATTTTCAACTTGTGTTTCTGACCAGTTTGGAATCTTTGGGGATCTTTCCTGCAATTATGCTGGATAGTTGAAGGTGAATTGTGGTTTGGTTTGAGGTTTCTTTTTTGTTTGTTTTGGTGGGGGATTTGTGGTTGTTTTTACTGTTTGTTTTCCTGAATAGCAAAACACAATCTTTTAAGCATTTAAATCTTTTAATCTCCTCCTGTGTGCTCCATTTCCCCTCCTGTGGTTACCAAAGAGGTCTCTCTGCACATGTGTTTACATGAATCAGTCGGGAAGAGGGGGACCCAGAGTACTACCAGCAATGTCTGGGTTTGTGCTAGCATTTCACTCTCCTTCCTCATAAAAATCAGTCACACATGTCTCTTTCTTGCTGAATTGCATTAGTAGATTGCAATTACTTAATGATGTGATACAAGTAGGTGGTTTTTTTAGCTGTCACTTCCAGCTGATGAGCTCGCTTTTTAGAGAAGAAATTCTGAAGCTCTGGATAAAGCACTTTATGTGGTTTTGTACAATATGATTTAATTTCAATTCCCTTACTTCAAGGGAATTCAGTTCTTTGTAGTGATGAACCATCCTAACTTTGCAATGAAATTATTAGTATGACACAGTTCTAGTGGCTTATTAGTATCACAAATAGAAAATGTGTGAATCTAATTTTCAGGTGTACTTCCACATTATCAATTTTGCAAACATTTGTGATTGCCAGGTACAGATGCTATGGAGCTTGTGTTGAGTGACTAAAGGAAAACAAATGTAGAAAATCAGAGCAATACTTGTAGAAAACAGATAACTCTCCCTCCCCACAATAATTCTGAAGCCAACAACAAAATTTACAGTATGATCAGAACAAGCTACGGGTAAGTTCTATACACAAGTCAAAACTCTCATACATTTGAATTTGACAGTACTAACCGAGTTTGTAAATGGCTGCATATCTGTACTGATAATGGCTTCATAAACCTTATAATGAAACGGAGATAGAAAAAAATCTTAATAAACAAGCATAATTATTTAATCTCACTGTGAATTTTCAACATGCTTTCCAAGAAGCTGATTATTTTTTTCATTTCAAGGAAAATTTCAGGTTGATGTTGTAGGAAGCAGAAAATTTTAAATATTTTTTTTCTTAGGAATTGTTTTGAACTAAACATCTTGTTGGAAGTCACAGAAACTTAAGTCTCTTTCTTGAGAGTCTGTCAGTATTGCCAGATGCCATCATCCATTATCTGATGTTTTAAATTCACTTTTTTGAATTGTTTCTATTTTGAATACAAAAAAAGCATTATATTTCCAGATATAAAATTTGTGAAAATTCTGTTAAGTACTTTGTTAAGTATTGTTGACAAGCTGCTGCCACTTTCTGTTTCTTCCCCTTTTCAATTATTTTTCTTTTTTAAAACTTTGAAAGCTTCATTTCTCAAGGGCATATTTAAAATTCTGTATACAGTAATTCTGGTGTTCTGGTAAGAATTTATAACACAGCTTTCCATCTTTACTTGAAAACATCTATTTCTGCTTATATCTGGATATGCTATTTACAAATATATTCTGACAGTTTTAAGTTTGCAAAATGCAAGCCGTGTAATTTGGGTAAAATGCTGCAGCTAGACTGATGCAACTGAATTTAATGAGACAGGGAAATACATATCCTTAATAGACGTATATATGTGTATGTTAAGAAACATAGCCAAAATATTTGAATTTGATGCCTAAAGTGCCTAAATACAATTTATATTGTAAAGTGCTCATCGCATGCAGAATTCTCTCCAAAATTATTTCACTTATATCAACTTACAGTATTTTTATTCCTGGCAGCTGAAATGCCGTATTTACAGAACCTAATTGTGTTGATATACTTTTAAAAACTAAGGAGTTTCTCAGCCAGGGTAAACTTTTATAGCTCCACTGGCTTGAAAGTAAAAACTACAAGTTACAGTAACTGAAGATCAGTCATGGCACGTGTTCTTTTCTTTTGGTCCTTAACCTCAATCACAACTCTTCTGACATTAGTAATGTACCAGTAGTTCAACGGTTTGGTTGAGGTTTTTTTGGGTTTTTTGGTTGGTTGGTTGGGGTTTTTAATGTTGTTAAGAGCTCGCAAATTTGAAATTTTCTAAAAATTTAGTTTTTCAGAGTTGGCAGCCATTATTGCAGAGAAAGTTAATATTGGCCTGCTTGAACCATACAGCCAGTGCCTGCTGGCCTTGAATGACTGCTGAGTTGTGATTTGCTGTTCCCAACTCAGAGAGAACTTCCCCCTATGTTTTTGGGTGGATTGATTCATACGATCTACCATCAAAACAGCAGAGCTCTGTAAGGACCCACCTGACACCAAAGCGAAGGGGAATCTTTCTACCAACTGTTAAGAGTAGGGTCAGGTCACAAGGATCTAAAGATCAACTATATCTGAATCCCTGAGTGCTCTTCCGAGCCATCCAGCTCCTCCAGAACATTCCTCTGACAAGCACCTGGTTATGATTCAGAGTGAGAAAATAAAAATTCCTCCAGACCTGCTGTGAAAAGTCAAAGAGTAGAATGGGAAGGTGGGAAAACCTCAAGCTGTTTTGGCCTACGATGTTTGTCTTACCAGCATTTACCATCTCCCACTGCACCAGCTCTATGGTACTGCATATTCACAACTTAGGCAGAATGCAAGTTTTAAGGACTGACTGCTTTGAATATGCAGTGACAAAAACTAATGATGTACAAAAACTATTAGCAGGAGGTATGGTGTTAGTGATTGCCTAGCTTAGTACAGTTGAATTTTAAAGTTTAGACTTGCCCTTATAAATCAGTCTTCTAAACATTCCTATCACAGCAATCTCTAATTCCTTAGCTGATACATACACTTAAACTCGGTTACAACCATCTATTAATCACAGTATCTTACCCAAATTCCATGGTGGGCATTTTTGCCTACCTGCGATTCTGAGTGCACTGACATGTTCCCTTCAGCGACTGCCCAAAATTGCAAATTGCACGCGCTAAGGGAAAGTAAAGTATGTACTAGAGAGTGCCCAGCAGCTATCCAAGAACACAGCCAGAATGCCAAGAATTATTAGGAAGGTAATAAAAAAGCATTACTGTGCTGCTGTGTAAGTCAAGGTGTATCTACGTCTTGAAGGATGCATGAAATTTTGGTCCTTCCTAATTTCATACGCTTTAGTAGCACTGGGAATGGATGACCACAAGCACATAACCTGCCCTCTTATGAAGCAAGATTAAATAGACTGGGGTACTCCAGCTCGGGAAGATGACGACTGAGGAGAAAACAAATAGATGTCTTAAAAGCTCTAAAAATCATTATGATATGGAGAACAAGAAGGGTAAATGATTATTCACTATGTATTTTAAAATTAATTTCAATTCCTACTTTTTCAGCTACTAGCAAACTGAAAAGAAATCCATTCTCTGCAAAACCCTCAATACAACAGATTTCAGTAAAATAAGATCAATCTCACCAACTGAGAGAAACAAAGAAAATAGAAATATCATCCCACTGTTGCATGGCATACAAGTATCCAGAGCAAAAGTGACTCTAAAAAGCAGAAATTAAGATCAGTTTTATATAACAAGAAGGCAAGCAGAAGAAATAATGACTGTAGAGGCCAGAGACAGCATATTTTTTCTGATCAGGATGGCCCATGACAGAGGGGTTGGACCTCGATGATCTTAAGGTCCTTTCCAACCCTAACCACTCTATGTTTCTATGATCAGTTCATAGAGGAACCATACCATCAAGATTTGCTCATGTGCCTAATTTCTGCTGCCTCACATATCCCTCCCAGTACTTCCAGACCATCCTGGAGAGAAAAGGATAGACAATAGGAAGAAGAGTAGCTGTAGCAAGGTCAGAGCACACAGAAGCAAAGAAATTACACAAGAAAAACCACGAGTGAGACAGAGGCAGCATTTGTAATGTCACTTCAGCTCACAGAGGAGGTGATGATGGTTTTGGGGGCAGGAGAAGTAAGAGAGAGACAACAGTAGTTCAAATTGAGTTGAAGAGAAAGCAAAGTTGCCCTAGGGGAGAGAAATAAGAGAGAATTTCCCCATGATTCAAATGTCACAAAAGCAGTGAAATCCATAAAACACATAACAAGGGCATGGAAGCAGGTGGTAAATTCAGTAAAGGAGACAAGGAGACCCTGAGCTGTCAGGCACAGGGGACTGGGGAGAGCAGGGAAGGAAAACAAATGGGGAGGGGCAGGGGGGAGGATCACAATTATGTTGTAAATGCTTTATATAAGCTGGAGGCGGAGGTGGGATGAATCAGAGCTCTCTTGAAAGAAATAACCTTAAACCCAGCCTTCCCACAGTTTCAGTTCTCACAGGAAGAACCAGGAGAAAGAAGGAAGTCGAATGAGTAGTAAATTTGAAAGAGAAGTAACACACCAGGTGTGCAAACCCTCACAAGAGGACCACTGCAAAACACATGAAATAAAAGCATAGTCTCTAATCTATTTGTTGTTATCTTGGAGTAATGACCAGCAATGCTTATGTTTTCTTCCTGGCCAAGTTCATTTCGATTAAGTGTTCAGACAGCATTCTTTTCATCCCCCTTCCAATCCAAACACCACATATTTCAAATGGGCACACAGCCTTAAGTTTAGTTCTTAATTAGAACACACAATGATTTGGCCTCATCCCTAAATGAATGGGAACGCCTATTAGTTAGATGATCAAATCTAGACAGGTTAATTAAATCTGTTTAAATACACCTCACCCTTTACACTACAGTAAGAAAAAAAAAAAGTCATATTTCTGAGTCACAGGAGTTAAATGAGTTCATTAGTAAGGCTTTGAGTCAAATTCTCACTTGAGGTATAACAGCACAGGTCTGTTGAAGTCAATGGTGCTACTACCATCTACACAGTCAAGGAACTGACTCATTATTCCACCTGAACTGCATTTACACCTTCAAATTAAAGCATGTTATTCTACTGTCAATGATCAAATCACTCTGGCAAGTGAGGGCCGCACCAGCAATGAGCTCTTAACCAGTGATGTAGAATCACAGCAAAGAAAATCCCAAGGGTCCAGTTAAGACAATATTACTCTATAGTGCCAGAATGAGTCCAAGTAATAAAACAAAGTTAAAGATTTAATCTACAATGTTGAGTAATTTCAGAGAAAAAGGTTCTGTTTGAGAAGCAAATGTGCAGATACAGCACGTCAATAGCTATGCAAAATGCAGTCATTGCTGTCAACCTTAAAACAGGAGAAATCTGTAAAAAGTGTCAAGAGCCACTGCAAATTTAACCCACTTGATTCACTGTTCATTTAATGAAATACTTCTATGCAAATAATTATTGCCTTTCAACAGAAGTGCACTTATGGACTAACTCAAGCTCTTGCATTCTAGAAAAAACAGAGTTTGTTTTATTTGAAATGGGTTTTATGTATCACGAAGTGCCTGTAGAAAGGCAATCCACCACTTGCTGATTATTCAAGCTCATTTTGATATTTCATACCTGATTTAAATGACCTTGGTTGGTCTGTGTGTGCTTAACTTCAGATGTTTCCTGTGCCTGGCACACTATCACACATAGCCCAAACAGCTTCATGGATACCATCAAGCACAGATCCTGCTTTCTACCAGTTTTGCATAGCTGATGGTCCACTGTGTATTAATACCCTTAACACCACCCCTACAGGTCACCTCAACCAGCTGGTTCAGTGTAACGGGGAGGACACAAGACACACACTCCTTCTGTGTTTCCGCAGGAGCTGGCCCATGGCCACTGATAGGTTCTTCAGTCAGCACTTTCTCACCAAAGCCATCTTCCTGACAGCTGACTTCCTGCTTGTAAAACACACCTTCTATCTTCAGTACAGGCCTTATATACAGGATTGACTTAGACTTGCACTGAAACATTGTCAGCACAACTATTTCCACTAGGACAGTATTGGTACAGAAATATACCATCCTTCCTCCTTTCCCACCCCCTCAAAATTATCAAACTCTTTGGTGTCGATTGACAAGAATCCTCTACTTGATTTGGCTCCTGTTATTCAAAAGCTGAACTTGAACCTGCCAAATGAGAATTTCTCTTGGCATGTGCTGCGTTTCCAGCAGAGCACTGCAGCCACGCACTGCTAGTACTGTCACCTTAATGACAGCTCTGTCCTGCACACAGCCCCTTGTCCCCCACAGCTTGCAAACATCACTGTTTTCACTCCTGAACCAGGCCAAAATTATGTTAACATTCTGTTAACCATGTAATACTTCAAAATATTTCTCTTTTGGTGTACAAAATCGATTTACACAACAAAAAAAAAAAAAAAAAAAAAAAAAAAAAAACAATGACTAATACTTAAAAATCTCAGTGATTACACAGACAACATCCAGAGGAATTAATTCCAAGCTAAACACTAGAAGCCCAGACTATCAAATCTAGGATTCAACACTGGTGAGTCATTTTGTTAAAACACAGATACCAAAAGAACCAGAGGGATTTTTGAAATGGTGCAGGGATACATTGTGCAGGTCCTACAAAACTCTTTTCTCACAAACTCAGCAGAACTTCATCACAAAGTCAGTCTAAAATGGTTTGGATTTTTTTTCAAGAGGCAACTGAGAAGCACTCTGAGCAATTTTCAAAAAATGTCTTTTTCCCCCTTCCAATATGTATGCAACAGGAAACAGCTTTTTATTTTGAAGCATGCAGATCATATTAAAACATGGGCAAGAAAAGAAAAATTAAACTTTCAGCAGTAAAGCAATTAAAAAATGGTATAAATTATAGAAATTGATAACTGATTTTAATCACTTGGTCACTATATATCAGCATTGTTTTAACTCCAGTTATTTTTCAAATTACATACTAACTCAGAACTACAAATGCAACAATGACTCTGCAACCTTATAATCAGTCAAACCCCAAAAATTTACAATACAGAATAAGCAAACTATAGTTGGCCTAGGCCAATTGCCCTACTGAGAGCTCTCCCAAATGCTTTTCATGTTTCACAGAGTTCTAATGACCAGTAAGCCAAGCTGAGCAAATAGACCTCGAGTTCAGAAATTTGAGCTAGATTGCAGGGAGGCAGAGACAGACCTCTTAATTGCTTTTTTATAGTTATTATTGTTTTAAACTCTGAGGAAATGTGAAAGAGAGCAAAATGAAAATTGCTCTGAAGAGCTGTGTTGGAACTGACTTTCAGTAAGGTTTATGGACCAATCTTCTGACCAATCTTTCATTTAAGTCACAGATTCAGCATAACAAGTCCTTTACATAAGAAAATACATGCATATGGTTAAGTGTTTATGCAGAGCCACTGAATTCCCATTTTCATTAGGAATTGATGCATTTATTTTTGAGAGAAAAGTCAAAGGAGAAGACAAGGAGCTGCAATGCTGACCACTCTTTCTCCCACTAAATTAATAAAGAAGATATTCCATGAGAGAAGGCCATGGAACACACTGAAATATTCCTACAAATAAATTAATGTTTTAAATCAACAGAAGATCTTCAAGACAAAACACTTCCTGTGTCTCAATCTTAACTAAAGTTGCCAAGACAAAGGACACTAAATTCTTCAAGTACTACACGTAATAGTTATACTAATAATATAAAACTGGAGGTTAGAGGAATGTTATTTAAAAGACACAAAAAGCATTTCAAACTTGTGTGATAAATAATGGTTTATGTTTCTTTAAAGGTGCCAAGTTTATTGTAAAGTTAGAAGAGGTAATTTAAAAGTAACACATGCACAAAAAAAGAAAAAAAAATTACAGAAAATCAGAAAGGATAAACAAAACTTTATTTACTAACTCCAGCTCCATAAATTCTGACTTTGTATTCAAACATGAAGTTATAAAGTAAGTGAAATTAATGTCTGGGGGGGGGTTATTTATGATCATATCCAGCTCAAACATTAACTTAGTTTTTTATATGAGAATCTAGAATAATAAGCTGCTTTGGCAATGCAGACTTACATGAGAAAATACATTCCAAATAAGTAAAAATCTCAGACTTCCCTCAAAATCATTTTGATTGATTTATTGTCTTGCATTGCATGGTGACACAACAAGCCTAACAATGAGATTTCTGCATCCTTCATAGTATTTCTAGTCAATCAGCAATAGCAACAGAGTAGATTCCCTTAGGTTTCCTGAAATATGTGAATTTAGTTTAAGATTTCTACACGTTATGGACTTGCATACAGTTCAGAAGCTGCCCTCCAAAGCAGAAACAATTATATTTTGTTCCAGGAGGCCTATAGATCATACTTTTTTTCTTTTTTTTTTTTTTTTTTTTGTTAAAGCATGGAGTGTATTTGGCCCTGCACCCAACCTTTTTTTTTTTTCCCCCCAAACTACCAGCACGGTAGAGACAGAACTTAAAATCTACCTAAAGGCTTGTCTACCTCTGTCTGCTCTTAGTAGTTACCTCCCCTTCTATGCTCTTTCAATGACTACATTTCCCTCCTGCTCTTCCCCACCCAGAGAGGTTTCTTTATCAGGTAGAGTTTTTTCATTTAACATTCAGTTATGAATTCCACTTAATCCAACTTGCTATTTTGTTTCCTTTCCACTTCCGTACCTGAATAACCTCTTACTTCTATACAGATGGGTATAGACAGATCACTGCCACAAAAAGGTGACAGACACCAGAGCTGAAAAATCATAAACTAGCCAAATCTGTCTGAAAGCAAGAGACACAATACCCCAATCTGGCAAAAGACTGTCATAGCCTGTAAGAGAGAAGAAAATACCAGCTGCTGTCTTCCAAAAGGTAACACTGTGAGTAACATTTCAGAGTTAGCATATCTACATAGTTAGATGCTACAAGAGGAAAGTCGGATTAAATCCACTCATATTTTCCTTACAAAGGATTAAAAAAAATAAAATTAACATCACTGCAATCTGAAAAGCTTGGATTCAGATAGCAAAATCCAAATTTATCAAATTCTTCAAATGTGAAAAAATCCCTGGACGTTCAGTCTATACATTAGTTACAATCTCCGTGAAATCAACATTTACCATTAATAGCTTTGGTTTTGCTAGCACACAGTGCAACTAAACAATCTGTTCATATATAGGATCATGGCATAAAGATGAAGTGTCAGTTAAGATTGTATGTACTTCTATGTCATGTTTATTTCCTTACAAAAACAGACATGAGAAACTATGCTTAGATCAGATTCAATTTTCTTTATTTTACAACTATATAAACTTATATGTGAGCAAAAGCAAAGGCCTGTCTTAAAAAATGTCTGCCACTATAGCTATAAACAAGTAAAGATTTATCTGGCAACTCCCTACAGCAACAAACAGAAAAATATTTTAAATTGCTTTATTGTCCGTTTAAAAAAAAAAATAAAATCTGAAGAACAAGAGCATGATATGTACTGTGGGTTAAGATTTATAACTTCTGAACCAGGTGCAAAGCAGACATGAAACACTGCTGTTCTGTTTTGATAGCAGTTTATTCCCACTTTAAAAGCACACAGATGACAACACAAGGTTTAAAAACCAAGCTAACACAAAACCCAAAAAACCACGCCAGAAGATTGGTCCTTTATGTTTAAAAATGTGGATTAAAACAAAATGAAACAACAACAATAAAAATATCTCAAAAAGCCCACAGCACAATATTGAGTACTTTAGCCCTTGAAAAATGGGTAGACAGCTTTCAATAACATAAAATCACCTTGAAAACAGAACTTGGAAGCACTAAAAATTCCAAAATCAATCACCTTCTCTGCAATACACTTACTTCCATTTGCTAGATGAATATCATATTTCATTGTTTTACATTATTTTCCAAACAACTGCATTGCTTTATTGCATGTTATTCAAATTCTGAGCAGAATATAGTAAACCTAAACAGTAAACTTGATGAGACATTAGCTTTCTATGCTAGATCTGAAACTTTATTACACTACAGTATGTAACTGTAGAATTTACGACACTTTTAAGGTTGATCCTGCAAGTACCACCAAAATAGTTACGTAGAAGATACTAATCACACTATTCCATTCCCCAAAATGTTCACATTGTAGGTTAATGATTTAAGCATTGCAACTGAAGCACAGGGCACTGCCCAGAAAGCAACTTGCCTATAAGGCTAGTAGACAACCTTAGTTACAGTCCAGAGCCTTGCAACTGTGCAGGTGGTCACCATCCCCACCAAACAGCCCCACCAAACACAGTGGTAACCCCTCAGCCTTCTTTTCTCCAAACTAAACAACCCCAGTTGCCACAGCCACTCATAAGACTGATGCTCAACAGCTTTGCTGCCCTTCTTTGCACATACTGCAGCACCTTAATTTTTTATTTCTAATGAGCAGTCCAAAACTGCACACAGTATTCAAGGTGCAGTCGCACCAGCATCCTAGGCCTTAGGAGTCATCAGGGTCCAGTAACAGGACCTAGCACCAGCTTCATGGGAAGCAAACACACACAAGTAAGAAGCAGTAAATCCTGCATAGTTCAGACAATATTTCATCCTTGAGAAGCAGTGTTATTTCCTGATAGCACTGAAAATGGGTGAATTATAGCACTAGATACTCTTAAGTGTCCTCCACCATCATGCTCTTTCACTTTTTGAGGGGGTTTACACATATAAAATACACATCTCCAAGGTTTATAGAATTCTTCCAGTCCTAAAAACATCAGTTTTCATTTTCATAGAACAACTCTGGACATACAAATAGCACAACTTGTCTTCCTTTAACACGGGTGCCTATTGACTTTAGGAAGTATTTTTAATTTGTACCTTTAAAATGTCTGCCTACAAAAAAGTAGAAATAATGTATCGATACAAATTTGTCTCGTAACATCAGAACTCAGCTCTTCCTTGTCCCTTGAAAACATTTCAGATATTTATAACCTAATAAACCACATTTTTCCAGTTTCCAAGCTTCAATGTTAGCAACAAATGTATACACTAAAAACGTCCTAAATCCCAAGTTAATTATCCCCAATATGTCTGATCCAAGCAGCAAAAGTTCTACCAGTTGTCATGTCACCAGAAAAAAAAAAACAACACACAGCACTGTAAATTTTCCATCTCAACGGCCACATCCTTAAACCAACCAAAAACCCCACAACTATTTAAAATTTACATAGTCCTTAATGATAAGAAAAAGCATTGTCGAGTTCTCTGCAAATGACTTCTGGTTTTATGTATTCTGGCTCAAGTTGTTATTCTTAGCTACAGCTGTGTGGCTCTGTTAGCACCAGTGGGGATTACATAAATGAAACAAAGACCCTAAATTTGGCTAACGATGCTACTCTGCTGGCAGAACATAGCAGACTATCATTGATACTGACTAATCTTCAAATAGCTTAACAATTACTTAATTTCTTCTTTTTCCAAACCATGATGAGGAGATTTGACAAGCCCATTTTGTTAATGGATTAGTCTAGAAAAATCTGACAAACATACACTGCAGAAAGTGAACAAGGCAGGAACTCTGACACAATGAGATGCCTTAGTAGAATGCAGTGAGGGTATTTTAAAACAGGCTTTGTTGATACCTATTGTTTCACAAAAACCTGTAAAGAGGCTAATTTTTTGGTTGCCAAACTAAGCTAAGAGATTTGATACTGTATTTCCAGAACTCACATTAAATAGGCTGACCTCACCTGCAAGCTTTCTTCTTTCAGAAATCCACTTACCTCTCAACTACTCAGCAGCTAACCTAGTTGCATTAAACCTCTTCCTCCAAGCACAGCATGGATGTTGCTGAGTATCCCCTATGCCTTCAACAGTTGGGTGCTGTGGATACTGAGCATACCTGAAAAGCTAAGCCACCTGAGAGATAGACATCAAAATAACATAGTTTCCCTAGACAGTAACTAGCAAGTGTTGAATTCTCTTCAGATGTAACTTCAACAGGGAGCAGGAGAATATTTTTGCTTAAAATTGCCTCAAAATTGGTAGTTTCTTTCTCCAGAGAGATGAAAACTGACCCTTAGCTCCCTTCAGGCAAAGAAAGGAATTGAACCTGAGTCTACACATGCTCTCAGGGGGGTGGGAACTAGATGATCTTAAGGTCCTTTCCAACTCTAACTATTCTATGATTCTATGTTAATGCCTGAGAGAAAAATGCTAAGGAAAAAACCACCACCACTGCATCTCCTTTCCAGAAAGGATATTAAAATACAGCTCCAGGATCACTATAGGTGAAAAATGTCTACATCTCCCCTTAGCCTGGCTTCTTAAGAAGGGATGACATTCTGAGCAGCATTTTTCCCCAGTTACTCTCATTCCCCATCCTCAATTTAAGCAGGTCACAAGTAAGCATATGATCAAGATGCTGAATCCTCAGGGTCAAATAGGTTTCTGGATCACTTTGCAGCTTTCCTAAGCATTAAGTGCTGAAAAGCTCTAACATACAGACCTCTTTTCAGATGTAGCCTTAAGTCAATCAAGTTAAAGCACAAACTCACAAATTCCAAAGGTGGATTTCTGTAGCTACCAGAGTTGAGACACTACCCTGGGGCTCCAAACTAGTTAAAACCCATGAATAGGTTTCTAAGCTTACTTTTGTACCATGAAGTCCCAAGACAAGTCCTAGACTGGAAATTCAACTTGAGAAGTAACTAGAATACCCTATTGAGTTTTCCTACTTACCTGCTGAGATTCTGGGGCATAAGAAATAAAAAAAAAGGCATAGTAAAAATCGCATTTTCTTGACAGGCTTCTTCTAGTAACTCTTCTACAGAGAAGCCCATGTGCTCTCCACATTATTCCAGAGATATTAACAGGGGTGGTATTACAGTAATTAGTGTATCCTTCTATCACAGGTTACTATGGCAAGTTTTATAGAGTTTGGATGCAGAATAAAACAAGGAAGGAGAGAAAGAGAGAGACAGAAAAATCTAGACAATCCCAAGGAAATTAGAGACCTGACATGTCTAAAAAACCTGATGGCTTAATATAGTCAGAAGGCAGAGGAGGAGTGTCACCACAAGGACAGACCCACTACTTTTTCCATAAAAGCATCATTTTGCAACACATTTCCTTTTCTTAGTAGTTATGAACACAGTTTTTCAAAGGATGTTTTCAAACTGTTAGCAGATTTCTGACAACAAACTAAAATTACTATGTCCAAAGTCAGGAAACTTCACAGGCAGCAATTTTTTCTAAATACTGAACTGAATCATCTTTACTTTTTCATTGACAAATTCCATGTTGTTAATACGTGTTAATCACAACTTCATCAGTATGCAGAGTGTCTTCTATTGTGTGGATGCTGATTACAGGTAATTTGGCAGCTGTTATAATGTGTTAGCTGCTTCAGCAATGTAGAATATATAATGACAGCTTTACTTTCTGAATTTTTATTTAGTTATGAATCTCTTTCTCCTTACAAACATTCAGGTGAAAACAAGCCACAATGCTCTGGTATTAATGGGAAAGAGAAGAAGCATGGGGTGTATTACAAGTAAAAAGGGTGATATATTTAATGTCAACTGTACCAGATAAAGCCACAAGCTACCTAAAAGGAAAAAGGTCACTGCAATAGCTAGTGTATTTTTAAAATTAATATTTTATTCCTGCAAAGTAACTAGTTATTGAAACAGAGAAGGACAAAGGAAAGAAAAACTGTGTGGCTTTCCCTTAATCTGTTTACCAATTTGAAAAATATAGGAAATCTGTCATTTTACAATTTGTCTGGTTAAGCCATGTACCTTCTCCTGTACATTTAAATATGCTTTAATTGAAACTAGTTGTATTTTAGCTCTGTTCTACACTAAAACAAAAGACATTTTCTTATTGGTTTATACTACCTTCCTTAAAAAAGGAATTGAAACATAATCCAATTCATTTACTCTGTTTAACTCTGAAAGGATATTTTGCCTTCCCAATTGTATGGTTATACAACACATTGGCTTTGTATGAGCTCTGTACATGAGCAGGACATTGAGTAGCAGAGTAGGTCAATGTCAGGTGAAAAAGTAAAGTGAATGAAACCAGTTTGCTTTTTTTAGCACCTCGAAATAAATTAGTAAAATTAGTATGAGGTGCTGAAGGTCTCATTTAAATGCCATTACATTCTTGATAAGAGGTCCACAGGTTTTCAATCCGTATGCCCTAAAGCAGCCTGTGATTCTCCTTATGTTTTGTGTTCTGGTTGTTGTTTTTTTTTTTTCTACCCTGCCAAATTCAAACTTATCTTTAAAGAGATTTTTCACAAGATAGCCTCTTATTGTAACAGAAAGATGCAATGTCTTGCTTCTGCAAATTTAAGTTCTGTTTGAACGCATTAGTGCTTTCCTCAAGTTGCAGAGCAGGTTTAAAGAGAACAATAGTCTCTAAAAATAAACATAATATATAACAGTCTCTCAGGCAATGTCAAATGCAATGGAAAAAGAGTGATGAGAGTTCTCCAACATGACTTTTAATGAACCTTTTTTCTCTTTTGTGTCAGAGCAAGTAGCATTTATTTTTAAAGCAATCGGTCACAGCTTTCTGTTAGAATGATGGACTCTTGACTGATTTTGTTGAAGCGCAGAACAATGAGGAATAATAATATTCCCAAGCTGGGAGTCAATAATGAACCTAATTTGAAGTCAGCTAAAATGAAGTACTGTATGAACTTAGCTGTAAAGCATATGGGATATAAGTCTTCAGACTAGGACATAAGCCAACTACTAACTGACAAGGATTAGGAAGAAATAATTTTCCCTATGGGCATGTTATTCCATAATCATCCATCACAGGAACTCAAAAAATAAGTAAATAAATCCTCTCCGACACCTCTTACTAGTCAGGGCTGGAGAGGGATTGGTGAAACTGACATAAACTAGATTTATCCAACAAAGAAGTTCACGTTTTGTAAATATACTGTGACTTTTTCATTGTAAACGAAGTGAAAAAGGCAAATAGTTACAAACCAAAGCTAATCAAAGTTTATTAAAAAGAAGTTCACATAGTAAAATTAAGTAGTAGTAATTATTACCTAGTTCCTGATTGTCGTGGTTTAAGCCCAGCCGGTAACTCGGAACCACGCAGCCACTCGCTCATGCCCCCCCGCTTCCAGAGGGATGGCGAGGAGAATCAGAAGAATGTAACTCCCACGGGTTGAGATAAGAACAGTCTAGTAACTAAAGTATAAAACAAAACCACTACTGCTACCACCGATAATAATAATGATAAGGGAAATAACAAGGGGAGAGGACACAACTGCTCACCACCCGCCGACCGATACCCAGCCGAGTCCCAGCGGCCGACCGATACCCAGCCCGACCCGAGCAGCGATCTGGGACTTCTGGGTGACTCCCCCCAGTTTATCTACTGGGCATGACGTGCTGTGGTATGGAATAGCCCTTTGGCCAGTTTGGGTCAGGTGTCCTGTCTCTGCTTCCTCCTGGCTTCCCCTCCTCCCTGGCAGAGCATGAGACTGAGAAAGTCCTTGGTCAGAGTAAACATTACTGAGCAACAACTAAAAACATCGGTGTTACCAGCGTTGTTCCCAGGCTGAAAGTCAAAAACACAGCACTGCACCAGCTACTAAGAAGGAGAAAAAATGACTGCTGTAGCTGAACCCAGGACACTAACAATGCCAGATATTTAAAATGACTCTTTATAAAAAGCGGGGAACTTTTCTTGGGAAACCACTGCTTCACAGAGATTCTAAGACACAAGCATGTTGCTAAACTATTTGAAGCAGCTCAGTCAGACCAGGTACGACCAGTACGACTTAACTAAGAAACGTAAGTACGCCAGGTCCACTAGAGCATCTTTCCTAATTGAAAAATCTTTTTGCTCTAGATATGATCCCCAACTATTAAATGCCTTACCTTTTTACAATTTCCTGATGACCGCATGTATAATTGATTACCGTACCATAGAAGGTGTTTGAAATTAGCTGGTTTTGCAGGAACAAGACTGATTCACAGTTTATAACAGCTCAAGTCGTGGTCTGAGAAAAGTAATAAAATGATGGAATTGTGGCCACAAATAAGTGAAACCCGCCATACTGACAAAATACACTTGGAGACATCACTCAAGGCAGAGACATCCAACAGATTCTGTAGCAACAATAAATTTTCCTGGGGCATATGAAAACTCACATGCATTGCTGTAGTAAGCTTTCAGGCAGCATCTTAACTGTATACAATTCACTGCCTGGAAAGAAAACCTAATTCATATATGTGATCAGTTATGACATCACAAGCTCACTGGCCACTAGAGTGAGGGCTGGCAGCATCCTAAGAAATTTGATTGTCAGCTAGGTGACAACAGAAGAGTGGTTATTCCTCAGACTTTAAATTTTTTTGCATGTTTGAACTGAATCAGGCAAAATTAAATTCCAAGACAGACAGGAAAAAAGGCCAAATTAAGAGCTGCTGGAGTTTTGCTTTGAAAAATACAAGCCTGTTAAACTATCAGAGCTGCTGAAATACAATATATTACAGCCAGATTCCTCATCTTTGCTCCCACCTATTACTGTTCTGCAGAAAGACACAAGAAACTTTGGTGGCAAAGTTCAAATTATATGGTTGGGGGATTTTTTCCATATCTATTTGGCTGCTTAGAAGGAAGAGGGAAATGGCAGAAATGGACAGTTTCCCATAACAGAAAAAGTTCAGACTGATGGCTTGGGGAACCTTGAAGATTTAATGTAAGATTGAAAAATACTTGTGTGTCACTAACCTGGGTGAAAAATCTCCCTAACTTTTCTCTAAGAAAAGTTTCTTCATTTTACTCTCAAGGAGGAAAAGTACAAGAATAACACCATACAGCTGGAGGTGTAAGATAATCACAACTGCCCTATCCTAGCAAAAAAAAGCACATAAGTAGCCAGCTCTCTGAAGCATCCACCAGAAAGCAAAAACCCTTCAAGAAACCATTGTAAGGTAAAGCTGAGCAGTAACATTAGTCACACAATAATCATTAGTCATCTGGTTCTTATGTATCACTGTCTTCATCTGTGACTGGAAACTGCTTTCCAGAGGAAGTTTTCCTAGGCGCATCTTAAAAATAAGGGAAGCTAATCACAGAGAGACAAAGTGATAAGCTAGAGGGCACAAACAGAGGGACTGAAGAATCATTAATAGAGCCTCAGTCACATAGGGCAGGCCAATGCTTGGTCATTCACCCCACTTCCCAGTATGAAATGGATTTGATATTTGGAAAAAGAAACCTGTCTTATGCCATCTTAGCTTCTCAGGAAGAATACTGCTTATTCTCATTTTAATACATTTAAACAAATTAACTACATGTATTGTACATCAGTTTCTAATCATTCCGCAGTGTAGTTATACTTTTCAACACAGCCATCTTCTATTAATTTTTATGCAAAACAACCAACGGCAAATATAGCATGGCAAGGTGCTGGCAAGACTTGATCCTGTAAAATCTCTGTTTCAAGTTTCTGTTACACAATTGTTTGTTGCCACATTTTCTAACCTTTGAAATAAGCGGGGCTTTTCATCCTAAATAATATTTTCCTTTGAGAATGAATACAATATGAACACAGTAATTGGTTTGTTTCTATCTGTAGGCTATCTAGTCACAATGTGAAAGAGTTTGGGGATTTTAAATACATACATTAAAAAAGCCTACTGCTATAAAAGTTACTGATTTTTTCCATCTCTTTGAAATTCTAAATCATCCTTGTTTATACTTCAAATTTATAAACCAACAAAAGTTGGTTAGTTTGGAAAAATCACATCTCTGAAACCACATGGAAGAAAGGCTGCTGTTCAGATACATACAAATCTCCTCCATCCATGAGTAACAGTGAATATCACATCTGAATTATATTTAAAACTCATTAATTAAACCACATGCTAACTACTGATCTTTACTTCACTAAGATGATGCATCTCTCTTTAAGCTTATCTTGGATTTATGTACTTGCAATTGTTTTTCCCCCAAAGTTACGCATTTATTATTTCTAATACATTCTTAATGTTTTTTTTCTCTTTCAAACTGGAGGGGTTTGGGTTCATGATTTTCATTCTATTTTCTTACAAAGCATCAAATAAATTGTGGGTATTTAACAGTAACAATGTCAGGGTGGAAACACTGTGTGCAGGACTGCTAGCAACCATCAGCTAAAACCTAAAGCTTTTTTAAGACTTCATAAATATGGCTTTACTGAGTAAGAGCTTTTCAAAAATGGTTATAATGTTAGATTAATGCTACTTGATATTATTTTTAAACCTGTATGAGCTGATACTTTTGTAAGCTATTATTAGGTTAACTGCCACACTAACCGATTTCTTTTATCCACAGCAAAGGCTCAAAGTAATGAGTGGTTCAAACTTCTCCCTCAGCTACTCCTTTGAAACATCACTTGCAGGGATGAGAAAAGGGTTTGGGGTCAATGCCTTCCAAGCCTTGGCCTCGTAACAGATTTTCTTCAGATGACTGTGATGTTGCCTAGGGTTTAGTAATAGCTATTATTGCTAGGGTACTTCATTGTGTACACCAGTGTTCAAAACGTATTTTGAAAACAGCAGGGAGAATGGAGATTTGAGAGGTCGCTTGGAGCACAAAAAAGGACATGAAAGAAGGTACAAAGGTTGATGCTGGAAACAAGTCAAAAGAAACTGCCTGACAGATGGCATCCCAGAAAGGAAGGGCTCTATGGTAAGATTCAGATATGAAAGAGAAAGTCAGTCCAGATGGTGACTGACAGCGCTGATTACAAAACTCACTTCCCATTGAAGGCAATGGGAGCTTTACTCCAGTAATGAGGATGATGGCAACAAAATTTTTTTTTTTTTTAAATCCTGTTGTTTTGCTGAGAAATACTATGCAAGAACTTGTATAATTCTGAAATTCAAGCCCCAACAGCTGGTCAACAGTACAGTTGACATTACCACACTGAAACTTGTACATAAAAGCTAGAACTATATAGCAGGCGTGTATTTAGGAAAAATAGAAATAAAACACATTTCTACATCATATGTAATAGCTCAGTGCAGAAGCAGGTTTTAGCAAATAAGTTTGCAATGATCCAGGAAAACCTGGACTTTTGAGAAGCATTTGACAGTGTCCTGCATGACATCCTTGCATTTAAACTGGAGAGGCACAGATTTGATGGTTGGACCACGGGGTAGATAAGGAATAGGCTGGATGGTTTCACTCACAGTTGCTGTTAATGGCTTGATATTCAAGTGGAGACCAGTGAGAAGTGGAGCCCCTCAGGGATCAGTATTGGTATCAAGAACTTTGCACCCCACCAGTGAGGAGGCTGGGGACACACAAGAAGCTGAGAGGGGGCACAGCCAGGACAGCTGACCACAGTGACCTAAGCGATACTCCATACCATATGGTGTCATGCTCAGCATATAAAGCTGGAGGAAGAAGGTGGCAGCAAGGTGGGTGTTGATCTCTTCTCCCAAGTAACAAGTGATAGGATGACAGGAATTGTCCTCAAGTTGTGCCAGGGAAGGTTTATACTGGATATGAGGAAAAATTTCTCCACCAAAAGGGTTGCCAAGCATTAAAACAGGCTGCCCAGAGAAGTGGTGGAGTCACCATCCCTGGAGGTATTTAAAAGACATGTAGATGTCATGAGGGACATGGTTTAGTGGTGGACTTGACAGTGGTAGGTTAACAGTTGAACTCAATGATCTGAAAGGTCTTTTCCAACCTAAATGATTTATGATTCTTTAAAAACATCTTTTCCATCTTAGATGTAGTGCTTTGCATTAGCAACTTCCCATTTCGCTATTCACACAAAAAAAGGGGGTGGAGGGTGGGGATGGGTGGGAGGAGAGATTAGCTTTTATCTTCACCAGTTATTGTCAGCAAAGTCTTAAGCGGTGTTCTGGTAAGCAGAACAAAATCTGTCAAGTCCCTGATCAGCATAGCCTGTGGAATCATAATGATAATGCTTCCTGTAAGTAACCTCTACTGAGGCAGGGGGTAGAAAAAAGATATTTTCTTTATTCCTAGATAGTTAAGATACATATTCCTGCAGTAGATTCTATTCATATTGAAACCCAAAGTACAGCCCTGACATCAAACAAAGTGCAATACCAAGAAAATGGGAACCATTTGGAAATAGCAAAACATCACTTTCATATCTGTATGTACTCAAGAGTTCAAGTTCAGGGGAATGAATGTATCGCTCTACAGATATTCCATGGAGTAATTTAAATATTTTAATGCCATAATCTCCTCTTTATATGCAATGTATCAACATAAGCAAGTATTTCCCTTCAGTATTAAAATAAAAAAAAAACCAACCAAACTGAAACGAAAACCACAACTCCCCCAAGCTGTTCCATGTATACTGATACAATACCACAATCTCAGATTTAACACATTGCTTATGACACTTTACCATACTCAACACATCCCTGTTTTAACCTGAGGAGGAAGAATTTAACATTATTTAGGAGAGAGAAAGAGAAAATGTTACGTAAAAACTAAAAGTAAACTAAGTAGGCAGAAGACTCTGGGATCTGATTGCTAGCACCTAACAGAGCATGGAAATTATGAGGATCAGTACCCCTATAGGTATCAATTAAAGTTTAGAAGGTGTCTTTAGTCTCCCTCAAGACTTGTATTTATAATGGCAAAATGAATATTGTTACAGTTACACTTAGTCTATGGTGTTTGCTTCCTTGATGTGCCACACCTCAAATTCATTGTGGAGCTGCAACACTGAACCTGTCTGGCACTCTTTCTGGCTTACCAGAACACTCTCCAGCATCAGGTAACTCATTCAAAATCTCCTCCTGTTCCACAACTTGATTTCCTATCAGCAGCTACTATGGATGACTTTAATTCGTACATTATTAGTTTAAGAATGACTTTTATAAAAGTCATACAAAAAGTTGCCATCTAGGCAACTGTGTTTCTGACAGTGACCAACAGCAAGTCCAAAAGAAAGATACAAATACATGGCAAAACAACTTCACTTCCCTGCAATATCCTTTCAGCCTCCAGCAACTGGGGATTCAAGGACATTGCAAGCCAGAGGCGCTGTCTTTAGCCCTAATAGATTTCTCTTCCATGACTGTATTCAAATGTTTCTTGTAACTATATAAGCTTTTAATATTCACAATCCCTGGTTCAGAAGCCTCCACAGCTCAATAAATTATTGTACGAAGTCCTGTCATTTGTTTTGAACCTGGTACAGTGTCTAATTTGATGCTATTATTTCTACTGAGAGAGTGGATGAAGTGATCCCTGCATATTTTTTCCATGTTACTCTCTTCTCAGATTACCTCTACTGTATTATCATTCCTTCCATCAGTCACTCAGCAATGAAGCCTTTACTTAATTCAATCACCCTTGATAGCTACTCTTCCACTCTATCTGTGATGATCAGAATTGCACAAGAATTGCATATAGTATTTGAGAGTACACAATGAATTTACACAGTAGTCATAACAATGTTATCCTCTTTGAAATGAAAGTTAACATTTTCATAAAACTAATATCAGCATCAAGAGCTCCTTCCAGATTAACAATTACTATGTCAAAAGTTATTGCTGTACATGTAAAACTAGGATTATTTATTTCCCCATATACATTATCTCATATTTATCCACATTTTACTTCAGAGGGCTAGACAAAGACAGAAGTTTATGTGGAGAGATCTTTAGCTATAGCTAAAGAATACAGAATTCTGCCTGTAGCCTATCCCAAATTTCTTTGGGTTTTTTTTTTTTCACCTCTCTTCCATTATATGAACTCTGCCCATTATAAGGAATCTTGTAACCTCTGGCTATTGAATCCATAGATCGTCTGTTTATGCCTGTTTCTTAGGTATGGATCATCTTAGTTTTCACGCATCTTGTAAGGGCCTCAGAACAATAACAACCCCTAAACATAAATGCTTTTTTTATTTTCCTTCCATAATTCTTATGAAGCAATTGCAATGAATCTTTCTGGCCTTGTTTTACTTTTTTTTTTTTCCCCTCCTCTTAAGGGGCTTAATGTTCAAGATCTCTGCTGGTCTTTTGAGCATCTCAGTCACTGCCAAATCACTGTTCTACACATAACACTGGGTTTATCCCTCTTAGATGGTTAATCAACCTTTAAATTAGTTGAAAGCATCATTCTGGGGAGGTGTACATTCTGTTTATTTTAAGCAAAGTTCTAAGCAGGTGCACTTTTGGGCTGTGATCGGAGTCAGTTTTCAGGTCCTCTTCCAGAAGACCAATTTAACAAAAAACTACAACCACAGCCTAAAGCTACTGGTGAAACTTAACAAGTTACTCAAGCTTCCACAGCACCACCAAACATGTCAAGTCCAATGTTCAAGGGTGGGCAATGCTAGTTTTATTGAGGTGAGACTGCATCACTAAATTTTGTTACTGAGCTGATTTTTGTTTGCTCGGGTTTTAGGTTTGCAGCATTAGCTGCCCGTAACATTAGAATCAGGACAGCTTTGCACAGAAAGGCAGACTAGATTAAAACATAGACGTATTTGGGATGTGAAAAAACACATCCCTGAATTTTTAAAAATATGCAGTAAGCCCTCATTCCAGCTCAATTCTAAAGCAGGACACAGCAAGTAGCACTTTCCACTTCTAAATGGAAAAATATACATAAAGTTATCTGTGCAATAATTTAGGATGTGAATTTACAAGAAAAAAAATTAAATGCACTGCTTTTATGAATAAAGTTTCGGGAAATAATCTGCATTAAAGAACTTCTCCGCTCTGCACCACAAATAAGAGTTATTTCCCACTCGTGTATGCTGGGCATAAAATATACTTCCTGCTCATGATTTTCAGTCTGGTGCACCTGACAGACCACCTTTACAGCTACATCACTTCACAGTAAAACGCTGCTTGACAACACACTCCACCCAGCAAATGTGATTCAGGGAGGCCACCCTGAGCCCCTTGTCAGCATATTACCAGGCATTGATGTTGTTTGTGTCCACAATGCCATGGGGAAACCAAGGCCCTCCTCTCCACATGCACTACTGTTCCTCTGACATTCTCTGCAAAGCCTGCCTCCAGCTACAGACATCAAAAGCAACACAAAGCATTGGGAAGTGAAGTAAGGCAGCCCCACTAAGAATCTTCCCTTGGTCTTGGTAGGAGCTCAAAAAGCATCACAACACTACAGTTCCCACACCAAAACATCCTGAACTGCTCAGCCCTTTCAACATTCAGGCTGCAAAGGAAGAGACTTTTGCCCAAGTACAGGTGTAGCAGCATGGATCTGTTAAACTGGGGGGATACAGAAGGGGAAAGTGCATTGACACCTAACATGCCATAAGCAGCACCCACACCTCATTAAGTTTTCCCTTTATATCAAAAAGGCAAGGCTTGTTTTTCAGAGCACTGGTACAAAAAGATGACCATATGTAAAACAGAAGAAAAGATGATTACAGCGTCTCCTCTTGAGAGGGAGCCTCAGTTTGCTACAGAAAAATATGAAGTATGCTTTCTTCACACATTTTCAATTCACTACAACATTAAAAGCCCACAGGTCATGTTTGTACGATGCAGTTAACATAGAACTAAGAGATTACTGCAATCAAAATAAAAAATTCCTCACTGGCATACTTCAATAATTGACCTAGCCCAGGGTCATTTTAAAACAGTTTAAATGCATCATTAATCCAGAGTATTCCAAAGCAGCTTTACTAATATGCTCTAATAAATTAGAATAGAGAAGCAAGGTTGTAGTTAGCATGCATTTAAAAAAAAAAATACTATGATAACAAGATATGCCAGAGATGCAGATTAGAGCAACATGAAAAAGAAGGCATAGGAAACACGACTTTGAAGTTCCAGAGATATATACAATGGGATGTATTTTCCTTATTATTCTCCTGGCTGTACATTTTCCTTTCTTTCATATTTCCTTCCTGTCATTTCCATCCTGATGCTCTGGAGCATCTTCTCATTCTCCATTATCATTAAAAGAAAGTAGCTGGTCTCTCTAATAACCAGATCAGTAAATTGGAGGTTAATCTGCAACACGAAGAAGGTTGCTAAATGGAAGAGAAGGTCAGTCATTTGATTATTTTATGTCAGGAGAAAAGCAGGTTACAAAGTATTTTGTAAAGACTGCAGCCTTAGGCAAGTATTTTCAGAACAAACCTGTGTATGGCTTCCTAAAGAAATCTATATGGGAGTCCACTGTCTAAAGAGCAGAAACGACTAACAGGAAAACACATTTTGAAGACTTAGAAGTAGAGAGTAAAAAAAAGTTCAGTAGATCATCTAAAGTTATCACTGTTCAAAAACCAATCATAAAGCCAGCCCACATACAATCTGTGCCTAAAGGTGGGGGGAGAGGGGAGGAAATATTCCACATTTATTTAAAAAAAAAAAAATCAAAAAAGAAAAATCAAAACCAACACACACACCCCCAAAAAAACCCCACAACTGGAAAATACCAAAGATACTGTAAATTGTACTGAATTTATACTCACAAACATATACTTTTGCACGGTGCCTTTCACAAAATTATTCCATTCCTGGTAAGATTGTCAGGTCATATTACATTATGAAAAATAAACTCTGTCTCCCTGTAAGAAGCAGATGGTCTCCTCACCTCCTCCTGCCCACAAACATATATTTGCATGTGTGTACATACGTGTGCATATATGTATAAAAATATAGGGAAAAACTCAAAGCCCACACTAATAACCATTTCTGATGAATCTATTCTACAATTTCTTTAATATGCGTTGAGTCTCAATTAACTGAATTTTACCTTTAAACTTCATTCAGTGAGATTTTACCCTCATAAGTCACAGAACAACCTTTACTACAACACAAGAAAAAGGCAAGTTTTTCCAAGATCTCCATCTGAAAGAGTTACAATGTATACAGGCAGTAAATACACATGTCCTGGGCTTGATATCCTGTGTTCATTTGTCATGCACATTCACTCCAGATGCAGAAGCAGGTTGCTGCTTAGCATGATGCCATCTCCATTTCCCTTCTCCCAATATAAAATACAATTTTTCTTCATTCCTTCTGAATGAGACATCTGTTGTGCATCTTGAGCATTTGAAGACAAATTTCTCTCTCACTTTTTTGCATTGAAGTTGTTTCAATGAAAACACCTTTATCTTCACCAACTGTACCATTACTCTGTGTGGGGTCAGCACATGAACTGCAGCCCTTGGAATTTCTGAGTAGTCATTTGCTGAGATGCCACTCAGATTTATGAAATGTCTCATGTTAATAGCAACTCTTTGTCAAGCAGTTTCTCTCTATGCTTTGTGTATGTATGGTTTAAACGATGTCTCTGAATCTCTGCTGCTCCTGGTGCACCTTTTCCTCATGAAGTGAGAAGACAGGGAAGATGGTGAAACACAAGGTAGTGGACTCTGTTTCCAGTCAGATTTATTTCCCACTCTGCTGCAGCTTTGCTGCTTTCCCTGGTGGAGCTCCTGAAGTTCCCTGCCCTCCCCTTGAAGCCCCTACTGCACACATGACATGTCCGTCTGCAGCGCTGCAGGCGGCAGCTTTCAATTTTGTTTTAAATTCCATTAGTAGAGGCAGCTGGTGGAGGTGAAGGTAATTTCACTTTCACGTTAGCAAAGCATAGGCTAATATGTATGTTCTGGCTGTGCCTCCATTGGGCTTGTATTTCCTAAATGGATTACTTTAGGATAAATGGAGAGATAAAACCATTCTTGTCTCAGACCACTATATAGATCAAGAAGTAATATAGATCAAAATAAAATCTGACCATCATTAGGAGTGTCTCCATATACTTAGAGAAATTCCCACTGTTTCACCGTCACTGGGAATTATGTCAAGGATGCCCTTATGATTAAAAAGATTTTATCTGATGTGAAACCCAGGTTAAATATACTGCAGGAATACTTTGCTGCAAGGCTTTTGCATGTCATTTTTCAGTTTTTCTGCTAATTTTTATAGCCATCCCAAGTACTTTTTAATGCTCATGTATGCTGGGTCTGTAACGATTTTGTACCTTTAGTGGAGAATTTGTTACTTAATGTCATAAAAGTTCTGGATTTACATTTTTATCCTGGTGTTATAACTGCAAAATTTGATCAGCAATTTGACTGTCACTTTAGTTTATGTTGAGCAATTCTGGAAAAACAACATCCGTTCAAGCCTGCCATTTGTTTTGTATCCATATCAAATGCAACTTAAAACGTAGTCATTTATCAGAACCTGAAATACAGCAATATATTTCTTGTAGGATGGTACTGATATGTCTTTTCATGCATTCCCCATGCTAATGTGAAACTACAACTCTGTAAAAAAAGCAATCTAAAAATTTCCAAGATTCATCCCAATATAATAATTTACCCAGCAATCAAGTGAGATATCAAAAACATTAAAGAAACTGAAACGTGTTTTTCCCCAAAAAAGCAAATAAAAACGAGAGAAAGGCAAAACACCGAGGTGTGCTGCTATGTTCAAAGTAAGGCAGCCTTCCCCACTGAAGGGCCACAGTAGGTATTCTGCCTCTCAGATAAAAAATAGATATGAAAAAGTGAATTATTGCATTAAATCATGTATTACATTCTGTGCAACACAGATTATTCAGAGCTGACAAACCACTGAAGGATACTGCTTCAGCACAAGATTTGATACAATTTACAGTCTCTTCTGGAGTTATCTATCTCTGGCTAACTACTGCTACATCTGTGCAGGCTTTGCCAGGGACTGGCAAAATTTGCCAAGGGTACATTTAATCTGTGCAGAAGAGAGATTTCAGTTGCTGGTATCTGTTGGAGCAGATAAACGTGTGGGTGGAATATCTCAAACCTCACAAGACCACATGCACTTGTTTGACCTTGCCTTCCTTGAGGCAACCATGTAAAGCTTCAGTAGCAATACCTCAATGTTACATTACAAGCACAATTCGTAGCCCAGGGATTGGATAACAAAACAGAACGACATACTGCCTGTGACAGACAATTATGTTATCTAAAGCAAAATTAGAAGATTTTAATCACAATAAGGCAAAACTGTAATGGATAAAATACTTACCTCACACTACAGAAGCTGTTAATACTGCAGAAATACATGTGCAGGGCTTGTATTTCCCAGACATTGGCTCTGAACAGAGACAGAGAGAGCCCTTACTCTTACTCTTCCCATCCTCATGTATAAATAGAACTTGTCACCAGCTGGCTGTAAAATTTCTTCCTTGTTCTAAACATTTGTTTGCATTCTCCTAGTACTTAATCTAAGGAAAACTATTTTCAGAGAGCACCAGTAAGTAAACAGGCTAAAATTTTCTAAATAAACTCATACGTTATTCTATTTTAAGTACAAGTATGAAAAATTATGCTTCTTTAAGCAAATGAGCACTTAAGTTAGTCTGATAAATCTACACTTACACAGTTCAGCAAGCAATCCAATTTCAAAAGCACCCTGTATCAACACTGGTGTCCTGACCAAATTCTAGTTCAGATAATTACTCTGCCTAGCTAAATGCCTTAGCAGTATCGCATCCTGTCATAAGCTGCTGTATAACACAGAAGTAAACTGTTAAACTGCCACTGCATCTTAAGCATAGAATCAATGGTTAGTTGCTGATCGATGAAACATTTAAGTTGTATGGGCCAGATTTTCTAGTCTACTATGTCCAACACGAAAAAAAACCCCAAGAAAGTGTAGGAAACTGCACTGGACATGGTAACTCTTAGCTTGTGCAAACCTAACAGATGTTTCAGGGCACTGCATGTTCATTGCACTGCCAGAAATCACCAATTCCCAAACTCCTTGTTGCTGTAGCTCTCACAGGAGTTACTGCTCACATGGCTCTGAAGAAGATATGCAAATATTCTTCAACTACAGGGAAAAGTCTGGCAGATAGGCTTAAACTGTTGTGGAGGTGGTTTCAGATGATCCAGTGAAGCATCTGTCAAATGCTGTTATGTCCTGTCACCAGAAATTTGGCTGAAAAATTCAGGCACTGGGTGGTAACCAACAGCTGGAGGTGACAGGAGTAAAGGGATGCTGTAGTTGTCTGTTAAATCCACATGCGACTACATGAAAGCCTTGTATTTCAGCTAGTGGCTGCTTCCTAAACTAAGGGGCAGAGGTCTTCAGTAAACAGGGTCTGACTAGGAGAAAGAGGGGATAGGAAACTCCTCCAAACAAGGTATGCCAAGAGATCTTAAAATGACAGTGTAAGATGACACTGTGCCTGTGAAAGACCACCTTGAACAAATATATGGCAGCTCCGACCCCACGGGTAAAAACATCCAGAAAAGTAGCATATATATTTCTATGTTAGCTGCACATACACCTCAATTTTTATTCCTACAATTCTCTTCACATATTGTTATTAGTTTGGTAATTAAATAGCTGACTTGAATCTCCAGGTGTTTGCATCATCTCTGTGAAAAAAGATGTGTGAAAATTCTGGAAATGAAGGTGAAGAATTTGAAAGAAAAGCATGAAATCCTGTTAAATTTCTGCAACAGATTTTCTTCCTCTCCTTTACCACTTGAGCAAGCCTCCTCAGGTACGTCTCCTCTATAGTGGGTTTGGTTTTTGGCTTAGGGGGTTTTTTCATAAAGAAAAAAGAAAGGATTGTTCTGTTGAAGACATATTTTGAGAAAGATTACCAGCTAAGCCCATCACCCAGTGAAACTCCTCCAAATGTGACAATTGTCAAAAGTGGTTTGAAACCAATGAATCACAATAGAGCCCCGATCCATCAAAATAGTTAGCATACATTCAGCTTTGACAAAGTGAGTTGCTATAATTGTGCAATCAGCATATTGCTAGACAAAGACCCTAAATTACCTATCTGAACATTAAAAAAATAAATTTAAAAAGAAAGAAAAAAGAAAAGATGAACTATTCTTTTGTCTATATGTGAACAGACACCTACCTACACATATGGTTGCATCTCCACTGAATGGCACGTACAGTGCAGTCTGGCTCCCAGCCGGGATGCACCTACAGTACCGTGGAAGTTGCCCTGATCCAAACCCAAGAGCTACATTTCCTGAACAGAGAGATGAGGAAGTTTAGGAAAGAAGTGAGCATCATGTCCCACTGAGGAGACAAAACACAGTTTGGGTATGCACCCCAATCAATGAGCAATCTTGCACCCCACTGCTTCTATAACACCATGGAGTCCCCTTCATTGCAGTGGGCTTTCTGCAAGTCTCAGCATGCACAAAGGTTTCTTGACCTTGTGTTTTGGTCTGAATAAATCTGAAATGACTGTGCTAAAAAAAGAAAAAAAAAATCAAAAATAACTACACACAATAATATTAGCCTAAATGCATTACAAACACCAAGATAAACTGAAAGAAAACTAAATATAGAAACCAGTCAGTTTTATCCTGTAAGATATACTCGGTTTAGTAGCATTCCTGAAAATTGATAGGTATTAAATTAACCACAGGAGGGCTCCCTCTGGTATACTCAACACAACAGAAACATACTGTTAATTGCCAAAAATAATATTGTATCTTAAAAGTAACAAAGGTTTCAGACCTCAAACAATATTTTCCTCAGTAGACTCCAGTATATACAGGAGAATAAAATCATACATGAACAATTCAGATAAAGAAGTGAATTACGGAAGTGTTAACTGTATGAGTGTTAAACGGCAAACGCAGCTTGCTAACGCACTGCATTTTAAGACACTAAGGTGTTTTGCCATTTCCTGTATAGGGGCTTTTGGAGCTAACACACTGGCACAGCAATGAACAGGGCTGTAGAATAAAAGAGGATTGAACACACCAGGTCCCAGCTGCTGCTGTGAGGAGAAAAAAAATGAGGACCTGCTTGGAACAGCACATGCACAGAAACTGAGAAACTGAGCATAGAAATTGAGGCTTCATTTATCAGTACTTTTTATGGTTGGCTATGCACTTGCCCCAAATAGTACAAATTGATGTCAGCAATAGC
This sequence comes from Nestor notabilis, assembly GCF_000696875.1. Classification (NCBI taxonomy): domain Eukaryota; kingdom Metazoa; phylum Chordata; class Aves; order Psittaciformes; family Psittacidae; genus Nestor; species Nestor notabilis. Next base: position 55,679 of record NW_009936740.1, read on the forward strand.
CAAGCAGCTGCTTTTGTAGACTTGGACCTGCTTGTCACTCTATACTTTATTTAATTCTCTGTTAAAGAGAAACAAAACTCTCCTGCCTCACAAGGCTGTAGTGAAAGCAAAGGTAAGTAACCGAGACACTGGAATTAAATACACAAGTAACTGACAGTGTATCATAGGAAATAGGTGTCTGTGACCAAGTTTTGACTTCAAGATGCAGCTTTTATGCAGCTCCAGAAACAGAATCATAGAATCATAGATTGGTTTGGGTTGGCTTTAGACCTTAAGATCATCTAGTTCCAACCCCCCTGCCATAGGCAGGGACACCATACACTGTGTCGCCCAAGGCTCTGTCCAGCCGGGCCTTGAACACTGTCAGGGTTGGAGCATTCACAACTTCCTTGGGCAACCCATTCCAGTGCCTCACCACCCTCACTGTAAAGAACTTCTTCCTTCTATTTAATCTAAACTTCCCTTGCTTAATTTGAAGCCATTAACCCTTGTCCTACCACTACAGTCCCTAACGAAGAGTCCCTCCCCAGCATCCTTATAGACCCCCTTCAGATATTGGAAGGCTGCTATGAGGTCTCCACACAGCCTTCTCTTCTTCAGGCTGAACAGCCCCAACTTTCTCAACCTGTCTTCATAAAAGAGGTGCTCCAGCCCTCTTATCATCCTCGTGGCCCTCCTCTGGACTTGCTCCAACAGCTCCATGTCCTTTTTATGTTGAGGACACCAGAACTGTACACAATACTCCAAGTGAGTTCTCACGAGAGCAGAGTAGAGGGGCAGGATCACCTCCTTTGACCTGCTGGTCACGCTTCTTTTGATGCAGTCCAGGATATGGTTGGCTTTCTGGGCTGCAAGAGCACACTGAAGCCGGCTCATGTTAAGCTTCTCATCAACCAACACCCCCAAGTCCTTCTCCGCAGGGCTGCTCTGAATCTCTTCTCCACCCAACGTGTAGCTGTGCCTGGGACTCATTTCAGTGACAAAACCACAAACAAACAAAAACCCAGAGTTAAACTAACTGTAAAAACTGTAATCAAAACTCAAAGACATCATAATGTGTTAAGGAATTTATAACACTTTTTTAAAAAGGCAGTGAAAATACCCTATTCAATTTCTATTTCTCATAGTACAGCAAGGAAGATTGACTTACAAAGAAATAAACCAGAAATTGATTATAATTTTCCCCCCCTCATATGTATTGCTTTATTATCAAACTGTGTTTTATGGAGAGCTTGTTGCTTCATATAACTCAGAACCTCAGTATCTGTACCCTTGAAGCTCCATCTTAATACTGTGATAAACCTAAAGTAATTAACGACTATCAAAATATAAAGGTCAAGCCTATCAAGTTCACAAATGACTACGTTAGGAAAATGGGATAGCTTAAAAAAATCTAAGTTTGTATGAAACACTTAGAGGCCAACAAATGCTTACAGAACATACAGTGATCAAAGTCCTTAATGCTGTCTGAAATCAAGGTTGTCAATACCACTTTCTCATCTTTTAATCTTTCCTAAAGCAGAGCTGCTCTGCTCAGAAACAGAATTTGCACAATGACAAAAAAAAAAACAAACAACAACCCTCTTATGTAACTTATTGCAGCATTATTTTAAAGAATGAAAAAGTCAACTTATTTTGTCTTATTAGACTTTCTAGATAGCAAAAAAGAGCAGAAGTGCCCTCCTTTAGGTACTGGGAATGACACGGTCCCCAGAGGACACTGTTCTACCATCGACAGAAACAGACTATTTTTGCACTGTGGACTGCTTTTGAACAGTTTCTCTGCTTACTGCTGTCAGGATATCAATGCCTCCTCCATCAGCCTGCTATCTATCCCTCCTTCGCTCCAGTGCTGTGGCAAGCAGCTGAGGTGGTGGGAGAGGCTGACAGAACCCTCATTCACAGAGAAGTTTGGGGATATCTGCTTTAGCAATGAATTTTAAAGTGTAATTTAGCCAGAAAATGAGGATTTCACCATGCCATCTCCTCGAAAAACACCTGATGATCAATAACATCAATTTAATTGTTCTTAAAACAAGATGACACATTTATAAACATTACTGCCAATGTCAGAATACCACTAAATGCACATTTTACTAATGAGGGCAAAACCAATTCAGCGTATGGCTAACTTACTAAAATCATTGACAGCCATTCTTCTCTTCCATGGTCAGGGTGTGTCATAGTTGTCTGACCGGACAACGCTGTCATGTGCTGACTCTATGTACACACCTACTTAACCTAACACAAGAAAAGCTTACTGCAGTTTCAGCAG
>NW_009936740.1:57984-60022 GCF_000696875.1 Nestor notabilis
ACTTGAGTTAAGCCACACCAAATGTCAAGTAATTGAACACCTCAAGGGCAAAGAATAACTGTGTTGAGTCTTGGAATTCTTGCATCTCCTGCTAACTTAATGGGGAGGGAGGGAATCGTCACCTACTATGAATACACTGTTTCTAATGAAGTCTTCGCTAGCATGATCTCATGCCTAGTGTAGTTTCAAAGAAATACACTTGCCATCTTCTTACAATTTTCTTTATATATAAAGGAGTCAAAATTTGTATTTCAACCCTTGGTCCCGGTACGCATTTTGGGTTATAACATGCACATCAAATGACACAAGTACTGCAATTGCATTACTCACCTCTACTTCAACCTGCTAACCTCACTGGGTACTGACATTGCCAACATGACTTCAATTCTGACAGTGATAACGGAATTACATTAGTCAGCCATAAGGTTCAGAGTTTCAGTGCTCATTTTTATTGTTTTATTCCCATTAAAGAGTCCCATTATAGCTCAATCAATATTCAGGTGGGGAGAAAAGGAAAAAAAAAAAAAGGGGGGGGAAAAAGAAACTAGTAAAAAGCCCCCTTCAGAAATCTCAGGATTTAAAATTTGCTGGGGTCTCATTAGCAAGTCTCACTGGCCCTTCATGCATGCTCAGCTGATGACTTCGAAGGTTTGTTTCCACCATTTTATCCAGAACTTTTTCTTAAAAGAAGTTAATTTCCTTTCAGTGCTATTCAGTCATCCTCTACTTGCAGCCTTAAACATTAGAAATTTCATCTTATGTCATGGCATGTGTCTTTTAAAGAGCCATGCAACAAACATGGAAATCATTATCTGCATTGAATACCTTAGCTTTTCTAAATCAGGAAGTAAATTAGAACCTGCAAAGACTAAAGTATGCACCTTGTAAACTAATGAATGACAGACACTTATGATTGTGTATAATTTTCTTTCAGCAGAAATTACTTCCAACTAAAATCTAGCACCTGACACCTACTGCATTTTAAAAACCCTTGGAAAGATAAAGTAAACTTCAAATTAAGAAACTATCCCTAACTTCCTCCTATAGTAATAAGGTATCTTCCATTCAGCATATTTCATTAACCAAAGTCACAATACTTTGGAGGACTAACTTCAGTAATGGATATCTATGTTAACAAAGAATCGAATACATTATTGTTCAGTTGAAGACACTGTCTTAAATACATTTAGTATGTGGAAAGTGCGTTATATACATGGGCAATGACCCTTGAAATTAAGACTACTAATACACTAAAATGATACATGATGCTGTCTAATACACTCTAACATGATGGCTATGCAAGTAGTAAACAAGCTAAAAGATCAAACAATCCCATAATTTCTTACTAATGACCTATGAAATATTATATTTAAATTACACTGACAGTTACCGTGTAGGAGCATAGCTCTGTTGGACAGAACAAATATAAGCTTTGGTAAATTACACACAGGGTTTCAAAGCACTGCATTATAACTCCCTAAAACTAAACTTCGCTTAATGCAGGTCACACTGTGATTTATGAGCCATACATAAACCCAGCGAGTTGAAGAAGAACTTAAGAAAAAAACAGCTTATGTCAACTGCTGTTACTAATAATGATGATTGAAGAGAGCGTAAACTGGAAATATTTGAAAGTTCGTTGTGACATCAGTCTGACAAGCAGTTACACACAACGCAGCTGGATCAGGTCACATTAGCAACATTCGAAGAGAAAACAACCGTCAGTCACTTCTGTCGAGTTTTGAACAGAAACGAGGAGGAAACGAAAAAATCTAGGCGGTTCATTACCTAGACGGAACCCGAGTCGTTTTAGCAGATACCAGCTACACATCAGTTTAAGAAGTACTACAGACAGGCAAGCAAACAAAAGTTCCGACAGAAACTCCACTTCTCGTAACGATAATTAGAGCCCAACGTCACCCTGGGCTAGTCACCGAAGTATGCAAAACCCCACGTCCTCCTAATTTCACAGCGGCTCCGGGGACTGCTCACCCTCACCCATTGCCCTGCCGGGGAAACCCAACCCGCCAGGCTCATT
>NW_009936741.1:0-20729 GCF_000696875.1 Nestor notabilis
AAGGGGCTTCGCCGCTGTGGTGTGTGAGGCGCTGGAGGTCAGCTCCTCATTCCCAGTCCCCTCACATCGGAGATTCCCAAGTTACAGAACTTAGAAAGGCTCCCAGCTCTTAATCCTATCGTTTTCTTTCTCTGTTCCACTTTAAAACCCACAATATTTGTGCCTTTCCCACCTCTTAGCTTTACTCAGTGTCTCTGACAAGACCAGCCTGGTGGAATTTGCAAAGAGTCTGAATGCTCTTGGCCTGGGTTTAATCGCCTCTGGAGGAACAGCCAAATCCCTCAGAGATGCTGGCTTGCCTGTCAGGTACAGATGCTTTCCTATATGTCTCCACTAAAAATGTGCATTTGGGTCCTGAGGTTGCTTAAGTTGTTTTCTCCATTTGTAAGCAAAACTGCTCTGAAAGAAAGTCTTCCCTTCCTCCCCCCCAAAAACCCCTTTCCTAAAGCAAGCTTCAGAACCTTCTTGGCCAGCAGTTGGTTGACTGAGGCCAAAGAGTGCTACCGTGCAGGTCAGCACAGAGAGATATCAGGAGATGATGCCTTGTCAAGCTGTCTTGAGCCAGCTGTTTTCCCCATGAGGCACTCAGTTTTCTTGACATTCATAATCTGCCCCTAGTGCTGCTCTTCACAGCCCGGTGATCTTTGCCTGTTCCTTGGACAGGACTGATGTGTGTCAGGAACATGTTGAAGCTCACAATTGTAAACTGAATCATGTACAATTTGTTACAAAATAATGATTTGTTACAAATAATTTTCCCAGCATGGTGGTCAGCATTTCAGGTAGAGCCTTCAGGTGTTGTGCACCCACTGCTGCAGAAAGGGCATGTTTTGGCCCATGATTCTGGGGAAATCTGTTTTAGTTTCTTCCATGCTGTGATTAAAAAACAGCTCCAGCCAAACTTACTCATGTCTCTCCAACTTCTTTGCTTGGCTGTACTATCAGTGAAGCCTGAAGCAAAGAATGGTCACATTTACCCTTCCCTTTCCAATTTGTTGTTCCTTTACCATCATGAACAGTCACAGGGAGTGGTGAAACTTTAGTGTTCTGGCTTAGCTGGAAAGAAGAGTACTGACGTATTGCATCTTCTCTGTAAACGGTGTTGTCTTGGGATTTGCTTATCTTGGTTGCTTCAGTATATTTGAGAAATAACTTTACTGCTTAGTTGAGTGTGACACATTAACTTCCATTTCCATTCATGGGAAAAGCAGGTGTTGCCCTTTTGGCATGGGGAGGTGATGGTGTAGTGAAATTTATGCAATTTTTTGTATTAGAAAGCTGTGTCCTTTCTGTCTTCTGTCAGATGTAGCTTTTGCACAAGATCAACATTTGTGAAGAGTGAGAGAGCATGAAACCAACATTTTGGCTTTTTCCTGTAATCCTTCTATACCTAGAAGCATTTTGCAAACTAGGTGACACATGCCAACCATAATAAAAACAATCAGATGTGTCTTAATGCCTCATCTCAGAACTACTTCCCAGCCTTCCGCAAGAAGGATGCATCATAGCCTGTCACTCAGCACAGGTTTTTCCTAGCAGTTTAGGAATATGCCTTCCATATGTTGTGTTCTTAACAAGATACAAGATACTGAAGTTTAGAGGAATCATGAATGTGTTTTCTCCCTAAACTCCTCCTGTCACTGATGGAAAGCTGGTGATTTATCTTATTTTTTTTTACAAATGGACCAAAAGAAAGCTACATTTATTTGCCCTCCTTGCAGCCTTCAAAACTCCTAGCTTTTAAATCTCCTTCCAGTAAGACCAACATTGCTAGTATGTCTAAATTACTGTCCCAATGGGAATAATAAACATTCAACCTATAGATAAAGTTGGTATGGCACATACATATTGTCATGCTATGTTTTCCCGTTGAGCAGAGATGTTTCGGACCTGACAGGGTTCCCTGAGATGTTAGGTGGACGTGTGAAAACCCTTCATCCTGCAGTCCATGCTGGTATGTTGCTGCTAATCTCTTTCAGTCTAAAAGAGAATTGAGGGTGGGAAGAAGGGGTTGACAGATGTCTTTATTTTTTAAGGTCTGTGTGGAAGAACTGAGTAATGAGAACAGATTTGCTCTAGGGGCAGAAAGAGAGGTGAAAAGCATGGGGTGAAGTGCACAGTGGCTGAATTACTTCCTCTGTTGCTATGCTGGCATCTATGCAGTTAGCAGAACTTTTCCTCCCCAGGGCTGTAAGTAACAGGGCTTCTCTGTAAAAGCCTTTGCACATTCTTTACAGAGTCAATTTCAGAGCTGTTTGGGCAGAGAGCTCCATGGAATTTAACCTGTGCATGAATCTGGTGTGCAGCGTAAGGAACGTGACAGCATGGTCTTTAGTTGGTGATTTCTGCGTGTTGTAATATTCCTTATTCCTAGGCAGTTTGGGTTTACCCCGTGTCCTCTCTTGGATGGATGTGGGGGCTGAGGACTGTTGTCTGAAATAGAATCAGAAAGTTTATGATAGAAAGTCTCTGAGGAAAAGCACAGTCTGAAGGAAGATGTTGAATTAAATGTATGTTGGTGATCTAATTATTTTTCAATTAAGATATACTGTTTTTTGTAACTAGGCATCTTGGCTCGCAATATTCCAGAAGATAATGCTGATATGAACAAACAGGATTTCAGCCTTATAAGGTAAATGTTGGGGGACATCATGCAATCAGTTAGTAATCAGAAATGGGCACTGGAGACCAGTCAGCACCACTGAAAGGGAGCAGAAGGGATTGTAATATCTGCACATGAGAAGATCTGCAATCTCCTTCCTTTTTCCTGTCAGAAGATGCTTTGTTTTTCAAAATACAATTCTCTATGGATGCATCTTCATAGAATCACAGAATAGTTTGAGTTGGAAGGGACTTAAAGCTCATCCATTTCCAGCTGCCTGCCACAGGCAGGGACACCTTCCACTAGAGCAGGTTGCTCCAAGCCCCTGTGTCCAACCTGGCCTTGCACCCTGCCACGGACAGGGATGGGGCAGCCACAGCTTTTCTGAGCACCCTGTGCCAGCGCTTCAGCACCCTCACAGGGAAGAATTTCTTCCTAATAGCTAATTTAAGTCTACTCTCTGTCAGTTTAAAGCCATTCCCCATTGTCAAAAGCCCCTCTCCAGGTTTTTTATTGGCCCCTTTAGTCAACAAGAAGCTGCACAAAGGTCTTCTCGGAGCCTTCTCTTCTCCAGGCTGAATCAGCCCAGCTTTCTCAGCCTGTCTCCAGAGCAGAGCTGCTCCAGCCTTCTGATCATTTTCATGGCCTTCAACACTTGTAGTAAGACAAAACTAAACCAAGAAAGTTACATTCTGGTTTCCACAAGGAACAGAGGTTTTAATTTCTTCTGGTTGTCTGGGAATGTTGACACTACATTTAGTCAACGTTGGACCATATTACACTTCTTGCACAGTTGATTTCAGTACTTTTGAAGCTGGCATATCTCCCTTCAACTTGGCTCTGGGTGCACGGCAATTTCTGCTTTTGAAATACTTGCTTAGTAAATATACCCTTTGATATTTGCATAATGTTTGCTGAGTTTCAACATGTAAATAAAGAGTAGACAGGAAAAGGCAGCCAGGAACACACAGCATTTGTACAGACAGATAACGGACAGAAAACTTACTTTCCAAGAGCCATCATGGGAGCAAGTGATTTGCAGCCAGAAATTGAAGTAACACAGTTAGTGCACTAACATACCAAAGATTTTCTTCTGGTTTTGTGAGAATGTATTTACTCAGTACACTTGCACAGGGCAGTTTGGGACTATGTTTAACTACCTGGTTTTAACATCTAACTAGTGATTGTGAGTAACTAATTCTGTATCGGTGGCTAGCTCCTGGTTTAGAAACGAACAGCTGAATTGAACATAGTAAAGGATGGGAGGTACAGTTTCACTGTGGTGATTGGCCAAAATGCATCTTTGCTTTTAAAATTACTTTCAAAAACTGACATGCCTCAGATGGATGGATTTCCAGGCTGAATTTGAAAACCTGATCTTTAAAACCACAGGATGGCTCAGCAGTGGTAGCTCTTCAGGGTATGCTGCATATTAAATCAGGCTCTGCTGGATTCAGGGGGAGTAACACGCCTTTACGTCAGTGACTTACAGTGCACTTGCATCTGGAGTAGTAATTTGTATTTAGATTGTCTTACATAAAGCAGAAGGAGCTGATCCTCAGCCAGTGTGTTTTATGCATGGTTGCATAAAATTTACATACCCAAGTCAAGGTAGGAAACCTTGGTATTGGTTTATCTTGATTTCCACAGATAAAAGCATTAGCACTGTTAAAGTCCACAGATTCCTGATGGTTGGCAACAGGTCAGGAGCATGAGTGGTGTCGGGGAGAGGGAATATGTTAGAAATAGAACAGACAATGAAAGACATTGTATGAAATTTAGAGACATTGGGGGTTCTGAAAACCATACTGGAAGCTGATGATCCTTTTTGTTCATCACACAGTGTGGAAAAAAAGGAATATTAAAAGTTGGACACAAGTGTATGCATCACAGCAATTTGCTGCCTATACTGGGCACACATTGGAGTTCAATACCTTCATATATTCAGATCAAGAGAGTAAACTAATTCACTTGGATGAAAAACATTGTTTGTGAAGGTCATAAAAGGTACCTCCATTCACTGCAGTTCATGTGGCACTGGTAGGATGGGACAGGGCAAGTTATTACTTCATGCTTTCTGGAACAGGCTGCAGCTTCTTCCAGATCAGATGAAAGAACTAATTCCAGCAAGGTCCAGTCTTGTCTTGAGAGGGGGAAAGTCAATTCTCACCCTTGCTTTTATGTGCTGCAGAGGTTTTACGGGATCCAGGCTGTGCACTCAGGTGTCATATGCTGTTGGTATTTTAAAAGTCCACAAGGTGATACGTAGGTCATTCATTTTCTAGTCTAGGAAAAGTTGTGGAAAATGAGATTGTATTTTGTTTGCAATGGACCTTGCCCTGGGTGCTTACTCTCTTACAACAGTTGGTGGATGCCTATTTTCAACACTGCTGAGAGCCCACTTTGAAGTCCTTTGAAGTGTCTCAAGTTTGCACCAAAGTCACTAAACATTTAAGTGCAGACCCAGGTGTTTAAAGAAACTCTTCCTTTAAACTAACTTCTGTAAATTGTGGTTCTGTCTGCTGTAATATTGTTTAATGCACAGAGTTCAGCCAAATTTCATAATGCATTGTTCCACCACTTGGCCTTTGGCTGAATGCTGCTGTCTCTTAAGTCTTTTGGAGAAAGAAGCCTTGGCTACAGCATTTTATGCTGGTCACTGATCTGAGAGAGAGAGAGAGAGACAAGACACAAACACACTATGGTAGCTTGTGCTTGCCAAGCCCAATTTGGCATTTTTATATCTTATTGAATAACCATGCTTTTTCTCTCAATTCTCAGAGTTGTAGTGTGTAACCTCTACCCCTTTGTGAAGACCGTATCTTCTCCGGGTGTAACTGTGCAAGAAGCAGTGGAAAAGATTGATATTGGTAAGTTAAAGGGAGAACAAATGTATTCTTCAGTCAGACATGATGTTCTGGTCTCTTAAGTGGTCTCAGTTACTTTCTTTTTGTTTAGTGGCCATGCACACCCATAAAGGAAGTCTGCTGAAGAGCTCAGGTGTTGCAAGGGGCAGACTGAAGGCATAGTTGGGTAAACCTCATTGCTTTTAAGCAGACCTACAATTCAAATGTTGAGTCGCTGCTGTACAGGCTGGCAAGCCATGCTGCATAGGTGTGCAAGTCATGCACTGCCCAGGAGGAGCCTGATGTACTGTAGAAGGCTATGCTAGGAAAGGCCAGATGGAGCTTGCTTCCTACTAAACACTGAGAGCAGATTAAACCTCTTTTGCAGCTTCTGGAAGTGTAATAAAAATAAAAACCATGAGAGAAAAAGAGAACCACTGAAAGAGCTCTGTGGATTTCTGAGATCTTCACTGCAGGAGGCTGTTACAAGGAAAGGGGTTGGTCTGCACGTGTGGGAGAGTAGCTGGGACCTGAGTTGGGAAGCATGGACACCTGTACCATCAGCAGTTTTGCTCTTTCTGCTAGTTATTAACCCCAGAAGGCTGTCTGTTCCTTCAGTGCAGCAGCTCTGCTTGGCAGCTTGTCAGCAATACAGGCAGGCTTTTGTACTGTGAGGTTGGATTGAGATTGAATTTTCTTGCAGTAGTTTAGTCCAAATGATGCCCAGCAGAGCTCTCTATTAAATATTTTATGGAGTAATACTCTGCATGTAGCAGTGCCAGCCTCTACTTTTCCTTTGCAACAGCCTAGTATCTCGTATGATTTAAACTGTTGTAACAGTTGTGCAGAGTCACATTTAAGGGGGAAGTGTGGCATTTTATTTTACACAGAAGACCTGGGCAGGAGTTGTTAATATTTGCAGAGGGCTTTGGGAACCTCTGTTGCTTGGTAGCATAGAAGCAAATCTTCCTGTAAGAGCCCTCCTCAGCCCAGTGTTGCAGAGGATGGTGCTTAAGTGGTAAATGGACATGAGCCATCCTCTTCAGGATGTGGTTGTACTACTTGAAGACATTCTTGCCCCAGTTGCTGAGTGCAGCTTGGGACCTGTTTCCTTGCTACTGCAGCTCTGCCTGTGTCTCCAAGGGCCAGTCACCAGTGGACTGAGTCAAACTCACCAGCCTTGTGTGTTTCAAAGAGTACTCTTGCAGTCCTTTCTTGCTGGAGAGAAGGAGGCACATTCATCAGGCATAAATGATCCATTGATGCGTGTCCTTTCTTGGCCTCAGTTGTGGCTCCTATGACCATGTGCAGAAGGGAAGTGCTTCATGCCTCCATCCTTCTCTTGCAGGAGGAGTTGCCTTGCTGCGGGCAGCTGCCAAGAACCATGCTCGTGTGACAGTTGTGTGTGACCCTGCAGACTACTCTGCAGTAGCAAAAGAGATGGTGACATCAAGGGACAAAGACACTTCCATGGAGACCAGACGTCACCTTGCACTCAAGGTTGGTTGTATTGGCTTGCAGTGAAGGGCTAAGCCAGGCTCATTTGCCTTTAAACACCAAATCCTTTTGATGCTCCTAAGTTGACAGGTCTGTCAACATTCTGTCCCCAGGCTTTCACCCACACTGCTCAGTATGATGCAGCCATCTCTGATTACTTTAGGAAGGAGTACAGCAAGGGGGTGTCCCAGCTGCCCCTGAGGTATGGAATGAATCCTCACCAGAGTCCTGCGCAGCTCTACACGATGAGATCCAAACTTCCCATGACAGGTGAGGCCTAGGCTGTGCTGGCCAAAAAAGAGCTCTGGGATCACTAGGAAAGGAGATGGTTGGGCATATCTGCTGGTTGTCTTTAAAACTGAAACACCACCTTGTACCTTAGTCCAAAGGATGGCTGGCGAGCAGTGCCTTAGCAACTACTTTATTACTGAGTGGCACTAGCTTTGCAGTGGAAAGGTGGAGCTGTGTGAGACAGAGAAGCTTGTCTCCTGCCCCCAGCAAGACTTACTATAGCTCTGCATTCCCTGTTGGTGTAAGATTGTGTGTCCGCACTGAAGACAATTGGAACAGATTTACATGATGAACTTTCTGCTTGACATCAGATCCAGATTTTGTGAAGGAAGACCTCCTCATCCTTTTAAGATGCTTTGCTACTTCCTGTTTTCCTTATTTAGTTGTCTTTTTTGCTACCATTTACTCTGTCTAAAAACCAAGCTATTTTCTCTAGGTTTGAATGGGGTTTTGTTGTTTGATTTATTTGATGGTTTTGAGTACAAGTTTTTTACCTTGGCTGTTTTAACTGCTGCTTCTGCTGGTGGTGGCAGAAGAAAGGGATACGAGTCTCACTCACGTGAGTTTGGGACAGGTCTGGTGTGTGTCTCTGCTGTTTTGCAGGGTGTGCCACCCATGACAGCATGGTTCCATTAAGGGAGATCTCTGATTTGGAGAGAAATAAAGTTTGGCTGCTCTTGTTTTTGAGTTGCCTTGTTGGTACAGGCAGTTCTTGCAGGGCAGAGCAAAGGGTTTGGAGAATAGAGTTTTAAATGGGCTTTACTCTTGGCATGGATTTCTGGTGAAAGGACCAGATCAAGCATTTTAATACGAACTTGCCCTAGATTTTGTGTCTGTGAGTGGTTCTGTTGACATCAGTTAGAGACAACGTGTGCTTAAAGTTTGGTTAGTGTCAGAGTACTTTGTTGAATCAGAGCCATAGTTTATATAGTAGATTTGTAAAGAAATTTGTATACTAGATTTGTAAAGAAATCTACCCTTCTAGTGGATGTGCTGTTTGTGTTCTTCCCTGACAAGTCTGCCTATGCACCTTGATCAAAATCAAGCTCTGGTAGGCTTCCTCAGAAAGAGAGAGCTCTTGTTCCAAATACTTGCCAGTTGAAGAACTCAAAGAACATAAGGGGGAATGTTCTTTTTTTGTTCCCCTTTCACGAAAAGAGGGGTGCATGGGGACAGTGTGTGTTTTGCTTCAAGGTCATGTCAACAGCTTCTGTTAGGGAAGAGAATTATATTGGCATACATTTGTCCCCAGTCTCAAGCCTGTGCATTCCTTACAAGTCACTGGAGCTTTTCAGGGCATTTAACCAGTTCCTGAGGAGCCAGTTTAACAAGAACAATTCGTAGTGATTTCAGTTCTTGGCGGGAGAAATCTCTTCTGCTTGTTCTCCAGACTCTGGGGAGAGGGGTCTGCTTGCTTTAATGCATCTATTTGTGTGCTGTGTTTGCAGTGGTGAATGGCTCTCCAGGGTTCATCAACTTGTGTGATGCTCTCAATGCCTGGCAGCTGGTGAAGGAACTCAAGCTGGCATTAGGCATTCCTCCTGCCGCCTCCTTCAAACATGTCAGTCCTGCAGGTAGGGTGGCTCCATGTTGCCATGCTATTCTCTTTGAACAGACCCCAGACTTTTGGCAGGCCCTGTCAGTGGTGTATCCATGTCCCTTACCCTGCCAGTCTGGGGAGGTCCTAGGACTGAGTGCCCTGGCTTGTATTTCCCACTAGGTGCTGCTGTTGGAATACCTCTCAGTGAAGAGGAGGCGCAAGTCTGCATGGTGCACGACTTCCACAAGACCTTAACACCCTTGGCATCTGCCTATGCACGAAGCAGAGGTGAGAAGTCCAGGAATAAACTAGTGTGTCCAAAGAGCTGAGCTGAATTCTCAGCACGTGAGTAGCATGCTTAGCACTAGGCAGGCTCTTCCCCTTGCATTGTACTCCTCCTCTGTAGGGCTTTTCTCCATAAGGTTCTGATTGAATGAAATGTCTGTGGAACATTGTTCTCCTAGTGAGCAGACCTATTGTTTCAAAGAGGCTAAAACCATTTTGGATTCTGTTCCTTGATGGATATAGAAGATGTATAGATTTTATTTATTTAATTAAATATATGTATGTACACACACACACATACTAACATAGATCTGTGGGGTTTTGGCTAAAGGACCTGGATAAACAGCTGTGCTGGTAGCACACTCAGCCTTCCACTGCAGATGGGGTGCTCAGGAGTACTTGTTTGGAGTAGAAATGTTTCTGCCTGGTATTTGGTGGGTGCTTTTAGTGCTTTTGTTCTTCAGAGCCCACAAGCCCCCCTCCCCCAAATAAGTAAATAAAAATAGCTTTCTCTGCTTAGCTGAGGTACTTTGCCAATTCTCTCATTTTCCATGGCATTCCTAGAAACTCTGCACAGATGAGAGAAAGCAAACTTATTTGACAAGGGGCACATTGGCTTGGATTAGTTTTTCAACCTCTAAAGACCACCTTTGAACGTTGCCCCGAGAAAACCATTGCATGATTGGTAGAAAAATAAACCTTTAGAATGGCAGGGACAGAAGAATTGTCCTTGTTAAGTAGCAGAGCATCTGTGGTGGGAGCTGAGTTCACCTTAGCTATGTCATTAAATAGAATGTATATTAAAAAAGCTTTTATATTTAAAAAAGCTTTTTATCTGGCTCTGGTTTCTTACAGGAGAAGCCAGATGGGAGCATAGGCATCTAAAAACTTTCCTCTTTTTCCAACTGCCTCCCATCTAAAATCTTTCTGCATGACCTTTGCCTCTCCTTGTCCTTTTGCCACCATGGCTACAGCAGAGCTGCTTGTGGGGATGGAGGTAGTCATTACAGAGTTAGACAAATGCAATGGAGAAGGAAGACTATCTGAACTATGGGAATATTGAAAGGTGCATGTGTTTGAGGTAGGATTTTTCATCCTTGTTGCTCATATATGGTCTATTTTATTTTTGCTGTAGGATTAAATTATTAGCTGTCATGGCAATGGACTGCACTGTAGGAGCAAAGACTTTTCTTTGTGTTATGCTAGAGTTTGCTAAGTTGCTGAAGGTAGGATTTTGCAGGTGCTGACCGGATGTCTTCTTTTGGTGACTTCATTGCCCTGTCTGACATCTGCGATGTGGCCACAGCCAAGATCATTTCCAGAGAGGTTAGTTAAACAGCACCAAAGCCTTTGAGTGTGAAAAGGAGAATTGCACTAGATGGAGTCATTGGTTTGTAACAGCTGTTCTGTTTGAATTTGACCCATTTTACTCAAGACTATTGGTCCATTTGTGTAATTTTGTATCTGGAGGGCAGAATTTACACGTATCTTTTGATGCGTTTTTCTCCCTACCAGTTAAAACCTGGCTGTGTGCTAGAGCCTGTGAAATAGCAGTGCTTGAAATGCTGCTTTCCAGGAAGGTGATTGCAAACCTCTGCCTCTGCGTAGGCCTCCGGAAATGAGCCCTGATTACTCTGTCACAAGTCTTGTTGAAGGGCTGTAAGTGGAACTACAGAGGACGAGAGAGGTGGTGGCCAGCCTCTTGCCCAAGGCAGGAATGTGGCTGTGGATTGCTATGTGCTCGTTGATACAAGTTACGTGTAGGCTCAGCCACTTTCCAGGCTGCGCTTTTTATTTTGCTGGATTCAACATGAACTCCATAGCTGACTGCATTGCACAAGTCTCTAGTTTACATACAGAGTTAAACAAGTGAGAATTAATGCTTTACCGAACACCTTCATCCCATTATATGTTGCTTACAATGTTTTTAGAGAGGGGGAAGTCACAATGCAAAGGGCTGTCTTGTACATTGGAGACTTATTTTCAAACAAATGGCAGAGAACATTTGACTGAATTGTGAGGAAAATGTGGTATCCTATTACTTAGAAACAAATAAAACCTCACCTACATTGTAGGATAAGAATGGGAAAGGTGTATATTGCTTCATGGCACTGATGAATGGAAACTGCTCAGTTTCAAGGCTGTTAACAGCTCTTTTGCCAATATTTTTGTCTCATCAGGAGTGTCACTGTTGAAATAAGGATCTATTTTTTTAAGCCATGTTTACTGTTAGGGCTGGAAAATGGGAATGTTGTTCATGACTGTTTCCCCCTAAAGAGGAATGTTAGTTACTAGTTCCATTCTGCTTAAAGTGATGGTGGCTATTTTTTAGTAACTCTTGCCAAGAGCTTACAGCACTCTGCTGCTCCAGTTTCCAGGACTGAAACCAAAGTTGTAATGGTGCCTTTGGTATTACATGGTACATACAGACCCCAAGAGATGTGCCTTCAGTGCTTTTCTGGAAGTGGCACGTGGAGCTTTCAGTATCAGCGCCTCTTTTTTTTTCATGTGGGAGCTGAAATCTATGTGTTGCAGGTATCTGATGGTGTGGTAGCTCCTGGCTATGAGGAAGAAGCTCTCAAAATCCTTTCCAAAAAGAAGAATGGTGGTTACTGTGTCCTTCAGGTTTGTACTCCTGCTCCACTATGAACCTCTGCTGCTCTTCCTGTACCTGTTTTTCACAGAAGTTAGCATCCAAAGAGCTAGGGGGGCTGATCCAGGTCCTTCTACAGTGCCCAGAAGTGTTTCCCCTGGGTCTTTGGGAATTCCTGTATGAGCTGGAATTCCACCAGCAGTGTTGTAGTCATGTCATTATAAAATTACTTCCCTCTACAACTACAGTGCCTTCCTTGGCTTTCACAGTGATGTGGATTTAAAGTAATTGAGTCTATGACCAGCAAGAATACTTCAAAGAAACAGAATTTCTGTGCTCTCTTTGCCAGCTTTCCCCTCACTTCTGCTGAATTTGTTTTCTCCCTGAATTCTTTGTATCTAAGATACAGTGATGCTCTGAGTCTTATCACTGGAGGAAGTCTTCTCTGGGCATGGGGTATTCATAGGGCAGTCTACACAACAGTCAGTGATGAAGACAGCAGCCCAGAGTTTGGATCTGGGATGATGCACCTTTACATGCTGCAACCAGGATGCTTGTCAAGAAATACTACTATACCGTGGTCAAGACAGTATCAGGTTGCCTTCGTAGTTCCTGCAGTGATCCTTGGGACTTCAAAAATCATCCACTTTTGGTGAACATGACTAATGGATTACGGAATGCTCTCAGAGCAGCCAGACAGGTCTTATTTCTGCTTGACTCTGAGAGACAAATGAGCAGAGAACTTTGCTATAACGTTACAAAAGGAAAATCCAAGGCTTAGCTGAAGCTGCAA
Source organism: Nestor notabilis (assembly GCF_000696875.1). NCBI lineage: Eukaryota > Metazoa > Chordata > Aves > Psittaciformes > Psittacidae > Nestor > Nestor notabilis. Next base: position 12,448 of record NW_009936741.1, read on the forward strand.
TTGTAGTGTTACTGCCAGGGGAGCTGTAGAAGATGGCTCAGGAGCTCCAGGCAAGAAGGAGTGAAATGGCAGACAATTTTGGCAGCTGATTACTTCCTGAATTCAATCAGCTTTGCAAGGAGGAGGTTGTACTGCTTAACCCTGTATCTTCAGGGCCTGTCTGCAGAGAGATGCTGAAAGTTGGTTAGAACAAATGTAAATAGGTTATGGAAACCACATTCAGAGGTGATAGCCTTAATCCAGTTTACTTCATGTCTCAATAACCTGAACTGCGGCTACCAAAATTCTAAATAAGCCCATGCATGGGTAGATCTGAATGCAATTTGTAACGGTTTCATTTAACTTTACCCCTTACACTGCTGCATGCTTGATCAGAGATGTGCCCCAAGAGAGTGCATCTCTGGAAATAAGCACATTCACTGCTCTCTTGAACATCAAAGAGGGTTGGGAGTTGTACCTTGAGGCATGTATGAAGCAACTACTTTCCTGTGCAAGACTGGAAGACTCTCTTTGTGTGGATGTCTTCCCCTCCCTGTGCAAAACTAGAAGACTTTGTACATTTTTGTGGCTTGCAATGCGAACATTTGTATATAAACATCTCTACTGCATTACCTCTCTTCACCCTGTGCTTGTCACCCTGTGCTGTTGAGACCTTGCTGCTCCAGTTACTTCTAATTACTTCTGATGATTTGATGTTGCTTTCTATAAACAGTTCACTTCTTTTGGTATTCCTTAGATAACAAGTTTTAACTGAAGCTGTTAGTGGATGTAGGCTTTTAATTGCTCTAAGAGCATTTTATTGGCCTCTCCTTTGGCTTGTAGATGGATCCCCATTATGAGCCAGATGACAATGAGATTCGAACCCTCTATGGATTGCACCTCATGCAGAAGAGGAACAATGCAGTCATCGACCGGTCCTTGTTCAAGAACATTGTTACAAAGAACAAAAATGTAAGTGTCAGGAGATGAACGAGCTTAAAGCCTGGTGGAATGAGCTGGTGTGCTTTCAAGGAGGAAGTCATCACTGATTTGTTTTAAGAGCTCTTAAAATACTTTAATGAGATTTAATTGGCTTTTAAATTGTTTTGACAGTGCAGCAAATTTCTGGACCAAATATAGTAGTAGTTTGCCTTTGGTTTGGTTCCTTGCATAAATAAGAGGAGCCAAACTTTGCCCTTTATCTCTGACTAGCAAAATATTTGTATTTCTTATAAGTAAGAAGCTACCGTATGTGATTCCTTATGGTGAGACAGCCATGTGCTTAGGATCTCTTGTGATCTCATTCTGACCCCCTGTTTAGTTCTCCCTTTTGTGTACAGTGTGTTGTGTAAACTCCGGCCTTGCTAATACTAGTCGCATCATCAGAAAGTTATCAGTTATTTCTTTGTCTTTGATCCTGTTCTCATTAAAAACCAAATGTTAATGAGCACGTGATTAATCCTGGGCTCAGAATGTCAGAAGACATCGAGGTAATAAAAATAAGCTTAGTAAATTAGTAATGGAACAGACTTAATAATACTTCATGCAGACACTGAGCTCTATTGTTTTGTGGTGATCTAGTGTGTACTTAAGCATGCGCTTAGCTTTTTGCCTATAAGCACATCTGATGTCAATGAGCAAATACATAAGACATTGCAGGCTTAATGCCAGTGATAGAACCCTCTTGACCTGGTGAGATTGAATCATAGAATCAGCTAGGTTGGAATAGACCTTTAAGACCATCAATCATTACCCCAGGACTGCCAAGACCATCACTAATCCCTATGAGCTATGAGATCAGCTGCCAAACCAGTCATTTACAGTTTTTAATCTAAACAAAATTTGCTGATAATTGAACAAACCAGGATCTTTTTAGTTACCTTATTTTCCCTCTCTATGCTGCAGTACTTGTGATGGCTTTGGGGGTTTGCAGATCACAAGCACATGGCTAGTCATGGTTGTTGACAACAGTGTTTTGTTTCAGCTGCCTGAGTCTGCTGTCCGAGACCTGATTGTTGCCAGCATCGCTGTTAAATACACCCAGTCCAACTCGGTTTGCTACGCCAAGGATGGGCAGGTAACCAAATCAGGCAGCTCTCGAGTGTGCTTGCACAGCCAGGCTGGTCAGAGAATGCTTTTGTCAGGCTCGAGTTCTGAAATCATTTAGCATACAGGAAGCTATTAAACAGGTACAGATGAAGTGCCCTAGACAGCACCGTGCAGAATGGTAGCTAAACGTTTGTTTCTCAAGAGGCTGCTTCAAAACCTTGGTGTAGTTTTTTCATGGTAATGACCAGGCTGGTTCCTTCAGGGGTAGGGTTGGAAAAGCTCTTATGTGCTTCTGCAAGTCTGGCCTCGAGTCATTTCTTTTTAACTACTTTGCCCTTTTATTTAATATTTTACGTTATTGTCTGTATAGAGCCTTAGGAAATGACAGGAGTTTTCACAGCTGTATTCTGACTGTCTGAATGGCTCTTAGTTTGAGTTTCGCTTCTTATCTAAGAAAGATGGGATAGGCTTTATTTTTACCCCTTCGGGGCATTAGAAATCTTCTATTCTCTCAGATTTAAAAACTTACAATAAATAGGATTTATAGGGCATTATAAAATGTGTAGTTGAGATATGAATCTTGAGTTAAAAAACCCCAACAAATCAGTTAACACATCAGTTGTCCTAAAGTTGTTGTACATGTATTACAAAATGTATTTTTGCCCACCAGCCTGTTCTCATAATGCTGTTGTAACATGGTAACTTTTCCATGGGCCTGCATTATTTTTTAGAAGTACAGAATTCAAGACAAAGAATGTTTTTGATCTTGGGCTTTAGTACATCATAACTCAGCAAAATGGACCAAATGGGTACGTACAGCCTGTGAGTGAGCTGCAGTGCTGTCCTTTTTGCATTGGTACTCATCTGCATTTGTTGGGTTGTTGTTACAGCCTGGAAAACGTTGCAGCGCTGTCTCACAGCTCTTCCTGGGGTCATATGTTGTATGGTTCTTGAAAACACATCTCTGGAGATCTGGCATTTTTCTTTTATTCAGATTTGGGGTTATTTTTTCCTTGCTTTTAAATGGTTCTCTGTACTCAAGAGTGTCGGTTCTCATAGCCCCAGAACAAAGGTGTTACTATCTTTGCTCCTTTTCCCTCATTACAGCAGCAATTTCCCCAGTGCTTTTGCAGGTCTGGACAGAACATGGTGCTGCAGATGTTTCTGAAATGTGTGTGGTAATGCGTGTACCATATGGAAGGGAGAAGGCATAAGGGAGGAGTGAAAAGCAGTGTGGGCAGGCAGGGATTTAACTAGCTGGGCTTCAGTGATGTGCATATTTGCAGGCATACATTTTAATCAAATACACACGTGCATTGTCTTGGTTTGCTGCATGTGTGACAGGGAAGATGGAAGATGAGAGCTCTGTGCTGCACTAAGAAACAAGTGTCTTTTTTACCAGTAAAGGTCAGCAGCCATTCCAATCAGTTACTCAAGGAGGTGGTGAATCTGCATTGGGGTGTTCAAATTAAAGCTTGATGTCTTCCCAAAAAGACTCAATACAGTCCAAATGCAGAAACAGAAGTGGCATCGGTGTGCTATATGCTATAAGTAGTGATGGAGGAGCTCAGAGGGAGCTCCCTTCTGGTTTTAACATCTCCAAAAGCTTCCTGAGACTTAAGTATTGAGAGCACTGTTCTTAAAGTATAGATGGTGAAAGAAATAAGGTCCATGGAAACCCAGTCTTACTAAGTGGTTAGCTTAGATCCATCTTGGTAATACTGTGCAGAGCTAACTACTGGTTGTATCATTTACCAAGACATCAGATGTGTACAGGAATATTTGGGTGCAAACCAATAGCATGATCACCAGGGATGGAAGGTAACTTCCAGAGTGTTACACTTAAAGCTTTTCCAGGATCTGACTTGGTTGGGGGCTATGTGAGCCAAGCCTGGGAAGCACAGCTTTCCTTCAGTGCTTTTGGTTTTCCAGGGGTTATTTCAGCCTCCCAGCATCCCCATTGTCCAGCAAAACTCTTGTGTATCACACATCCAGAATACTTTTGACAGCTTTGTTGGGTTCATGAATGGATTGACAGCTCCAGCAAGGGCTGGTGCTGGTGTTAATAAGTTCTGGGAAAGCATTTGTGGATTTGAGTGGCACATCATTCGCAGTAAGGCAGTAGCCACTAATTGCAATAACACTTGCACATGTTTTGTCTGACTTTCAGCACCCACAAAGCCAGTCTGTAACATGTTGATTTACCATTTCTTTAATGATACAATCAGGTTTCAAAGTAGCAATTGAAAATTCTTCTCTTTCTTTATTCTCTGCACAGTAAGATTAAACAAACCTGTTAATTTACCTGCCTGTTTTCCACCAGTGGTGCACACATTTGTCAATAACCTCATTGTTTTGTCTTCCCAGTTGTGAAGTCCTTCATTTGATTTTTGTAATTCCAAATGTATTTAGGGGTTTTATTTTCATATTCAGGGTAAATCTTGGAGTAAATCCAGGCCAATCTGGATCATTTTGCAAGGATCCTTTGGGCATTATTCATCTCGTCTGCTTTTGCACAGTATTCCAACTATGGGGCGCATGTTTGGCTGTTTTGTGGGCCAAAGTGTTTTGGTCAAGTAGTTCTCAGTTTTCACCCAAGCTTTTCTTTGAAGTGATTTTTCTACTCATGCTGTATTCCTGTCTCCTGCTACTCCTCACACTTACTAGGCCCTGCTTAAACACTTCTTGATTCCCAGAAGATTAAAGTCTGAAAGAAACATAGTTAATTTTTGTGCAGAAAATAGGCAGAAAACAGAAAGGGAAGGATTCCTTTGTGGAGGATTTTGAGTTTTCAGCTATGGTTTGCATGGGAGAAAGCCAACATTTGATGAAGTGAGAGAGATTTTCATATGAAATGAAAAAGGCAGAGAACAGGTATGCTCAGACAGGGTGAATAGAGATTGAGGTACAAGTCTATAGTTTGCATTGAGCAGAAGCTCAGCCTTCTGGTTTCTCCTATCTAGACCAGGAATTCCAGGCTAGACTAAGGAAATGTTCCCCAGTAGTGTTGCATCAAAACACGTTTTCTGCAAAAAAGGATTTCACTTTCTCTGGATCAGCATTTTCCAGTGAAAAGCATCTTACTCTTCGAGGCTGTAACTGTGAACTTCCTTCTAGAACAACGTGGGCTTATCAGAAGGAGGCACAGAGAAGCAGCTTTTATATTCTCTTGCCCAATAAACCACTATAAAGCCGGTTCTGTGTGGTGCAGGTAATATCTCTGTAGATTTGGGATGCATATGGAGAGTTTGCAGGATACATCACTTCAACTGACGCACAAAGTTCCTGCCATTTTGGAGTTGTTGAATATGAGCCAAAGTTTTTAAGCATCTTTTGACAAAGTTTAGGTCATAAAAAACATATTTTGAGTAGCTCAGAGAGAAAAGGAAAGCACTCTTTTTGAGGAGGGTGCTGATGGGTAGCAGAGCTGTACCTCTGCTGTGTGCCCGTGGAGGAGCTGTGCGTGGCTGGGACTGCACTGGCCTGGAAACACTTTCTCAACACCATTGCTCTTGTTGGCTGAAGGCCAGGGCTTGGAGCAGGCAAGCCAGTCCCATCACAGCTGGGCAAGGTGGCAGCAAGGTGCCACAGCTGTGGCAAGGCCACAGCTCAGAATTACATGCTGAAGATGAGGCACCATTCTGGCACAGGGCATTGCAGTTCTGGCACATGACATCACATGAAACTTGGGAATGTTTCATGGTGTTTTGGTCCCTGCTACCAGCAGTCTGTCCAGAGCTCTCCACCACCTGCATCCCCAGCTACACATTTCTGCTTTAGTCCAGCCCACTCTTGAGGGCCAAGTGATGCTTAAAGGTGTGCAGTGTATGAGAATTTTAAGCCCTCTCCTTTGTCCATGGTGAGAAGCTACACCTCTGTGGAAGAGATGATGTACCTACGTGCAGCTGGTGTGCATCCTGTGTGATGCAGGGTCTCCTGTGCGTTTGAGGGTTAAACAGGGTGGCCATGAGAGCAGAGGAGTGTTTGTAGAGGGGAAGGTGTCACCAAGCCATGGGAAACTTTGCATCTATTTAATAATTATTATAATACTAATGTCCTTGTGGGTATGTTAAGCACTGATGACTTCAGTTATAGCTGAGCAAATGATACTAGCTAGCAGCCCAAGCCTTTTATTTGCTCCTTGGGGGACTAGTATCCAGCAGCATGTTTAACAGTTCTGGTAAGAGGTGAAATCACTGTCTTGATGAATGAGAAGACAAATGATTCATTCCCTTGAGGGCAGCCTTTGACTTACAGCTTAACCTTCTGTTTCAGCCTGAGCTGGAAACTCTGAGGCATTGGCCAGAACTGCTAGTAGCGTCAGCACGGTGTCCCTGGAGCAATCCCCATGCAAAGAGTCTGGTGGACCGTTCAGCTATGGCTTCATAGCAGGAGGAAGTTAGAGGAGAGACTTGTTTTCTGTCAGATCTCTGGTTTGAAATGGCAGGAGCTCTCTTTGGGAAGCAGGACCCACAGCTCTGAAAGCCACTGAGAAAAGTTAACAGCCTGAGTTTGACAGCCATGGTGGCCAGGTCTGGGGTCTGGCCTTTGTGTGCCTGGCATGCAGTCATGGCAGGGCAAAGCTGAGGGACAGCAGGCAGTGTGGAGCCCAAGAGACCTCAGCTCAGTCCCTTGTACTTGCCAATTGTGAGTGCAGGCAGACCATGTCTATAGGGGTTGTTGTACCAGTGTCCATAGCCAAGATGTCTCCAGCCACACTCAGTGTCAGCACCTAAGAGTTGCCTTTGTGGGGATGCAAGAGCTTGTTTGCAGTGTGCGTTGAACTGTGACAGATGGCTTGCAGAGTGCCCTGACCACCGGACTCCAAAGAATCTCTATGTACTTTAACCTATAGTGTACCTGAAAAAATGACGGAGGTTGAATGTGCCTGAGAAGTCCTAAGAAAGTGGTCTCATAAAAGCAATTGGAAACTGAGCAAATACCATCTTCTCATAGCAGCTTCCTGGAGGAAATAGAAAAATCACTGTTTGTACTTAGCTTCCGGAAGCACTGTGTCTGATACCAAACAAGTGCTATTAAATAAGGTCAGCAACAGCTATACTGAATTACACCTGGACTCTCGGGCAGATGGCAGAGTAGGAAATGTGCTTGTAGCTCCAAGGCCTTGACAATTCATGCGGTGTAATAGTCCTACTGACCAGCCTTCCCAGCTGAGCAGTGGATTTACTCTGTTATGGACAGACAAACTGTCCTGTAATCCAGTACATACCACCGCTGATCTCTTTAAGGTGATGGTGTTTGGGTGACTCGGGCTCAGACTTTAGTCCTCTAACAGAAGTGCCCTTTTCAAGAGCAGGTAGGCAGCCTACCATCTTTTAGCAGTCACATTTGTTTCTGCAACCAACGGGGTTTTGTTTTGCTTGAAACAAAAGCTGTAATTGTATCGCTCTCCTGAGGTTAACAGTTTGGCTCTGATGGCTGGGGCTGTGTTGTTTAGAAGGATGAAAGAACGTGATGGCTGTCAGCTCAGCAGAGCCCTGGAAGTGAGCAGTGCAGAGAGCTGCCCCTGTCACTGCTTTACAGCAGAGGGGATGCAGGTATTTTCCGGGTTTTCCTCACTAATTACGTACACTCTTACTCTGGTTCAGTGAGGAGCAGCTGATTTGTGGGAGGTCTTTCCTAATTGCTCAGCTGGAACTGCAGCTCTGACTGTGGTCCCTGTGCAGCAAGGTGTGACCATGCTTCGTACCTCTGTGCTGCAGGTCATAGGTATCGGAGCGGGCCAGCAGTCCCGGATCCACTGCACGCGGCTGGCTGGGGACAAGGCAAACAACTGGTGGCTCCGGCACCACCCGCGGGTGCTCTCCATGAAGTTCAAAGCAGGTGTGAAGAGAGCAGAGGTCTCCAATGCCATCGACCAGTACGTCACTGGGACCATTGGTGAGGTAAGGGCTGGCTGAGGGGTTTCCCTGGAGATTCCAGCTTCTTAGTCTTTATGTAGTACTTAAGCCTGGCTTGAGTTTTGGTGTTGTCAGTAATAGATGATCCCAGAGATCAAATGACCAGGGCCCAGGATGGTGACTTCCCCAGTGGCCCAGTGGCAAAGTGCCCCTGTGATACTGCATCCGCTGCTTCAGGTACTGGAACCTGCCCTGTGCTTTGGTGTGCAGCTTGGTTTCGTCTGATAATTCCCCCAGCAGTAAGGAAGAGTTAAAGCTACAGTTAATGCTTCTGCTCTCCCTGCCTTGTCAGTGACACCTTCTCACATGGTGCTGTTTGCTTGTGTGGCATTC
>NW_009936741.1:20760-27198 GCF_000696875.1 Nestor notabilis
TCCCTCTGACCTCCCTGTTACAAGCAATAGTGAGGCAAGAAAATAGTATGTCCTTTTTAAGTATTGAAAGCCAAGAGCTGGATTGGGCACCTGGTGATTCATCAATAAGGGGTTAAGAACAGCTGTGCCGAAGGTGAATCATAAACCAGGCTGCTGTTTGTCATGTGTTAAGTCATCTACCAGATCCCATTTGTGGCATTTACACAGAGCACTCTGCAGGCAGGTCAAGCAGAGAACCTTGGAGTTAAAGGGTGGAGGGGGGGAAGAATCCCTCAAGCCCTGGGATGAGGAGCGGGAAGGAAAGGAGTTTAAAGGATGCAAAAAGAGCTGATGGTAGTAACATGTCTCCACCACTACTTGGGATTTTAAACCCCTTGGTGTGAAGTTCCCAGCAGTAGAGCTGTGTGACCAGAAAGCCCAGCTGAGCAGGGTGTCAGAGGGATGCCACCACTCATCCTTATGTGCCCTTTCCTGGCAGGGGACTGCTGGGAGCCCCATGGTTTGGTGCTGAGCTGGCTTTTTGCTCTCTCAGGATGAAGACCTGGTGAAATGGCAGGCACTGTTTGAGGAGGTGCCCGCACAGTTAACAGAAGTGGAGAAGAAGCAGTGGATTGCCAAGCTGAGTGCTGTCTCCCTCAGCTCCGATGCCTTCTTCCCCTTCAGGGATAACGTCGACAGAGCTAAGCGGGTAAGGTGGTGGCAGGGTGACTCCAAGGAATTGCCTGGGCTTTCCGTTTTGTGTGGACTGCTGAGGAATGTCTGCTCTGCACTGTTAGCTGGAGTAGTGCATCCTGGGAAGGATGCTTCTCCTGGTTACTGGTCTCGTGTGGATAGTAATTAGCCAGTCATTGCTCAGTTTGTTGATTTGGGATGAACAGAGGATTAAAGTTGATTAAACCACGCAAGAATAACAAGACAAGGCCTATTGCTTCCAGAGGAACCATTTTATTCTTCTGAGCTGTGGAGAGAACTGACTGCTCACACAGGGAACTCCCCTGTGAATGGCTTTGGGCAATGGAAGCTTTTGTTTGTTTAATGATTAGCATCTAGGGATGCGGATGAAGGACTGGGGCTGCCAGCTCCTTTTCAGGAGGGGTTTGGTTTTCCATGCTCTAATCCTTCCACTTCTGTCTGTGTTTGTTCAGAGCGGAGTACAGTTCATCGCTGCCCCATCCGGCTCGGCTGCGGACGAGGTTGTGATCGAAGCTTGCAACGAGCTGGGGATAACTCTGATTCACACCAACCTCCGGCTGTTTCATCACTGAGTTTGCTGTGATCTGTTGTGGGCCCTCTTTGGTCACAGTTTCACCAGCAGCGGTGGCTGGAATATCACCAGTTTAATTAGGAGGCACCTGCAGTCTGTGCTTAGCAAGTGTTTGTAGGATCTGTAAATGAGTCTTTCCTTGTGTTAGCAGAGAGTGAAGGCACAAGAAGTTGGCCTCCAACGTAGAAAATAAGTCTGTTTTGCAAATAAACATACGGTTCTTAGCTATGTGTACTCTTGTGTCATCCAAATACCATGTCCTAGGGGAAACAAGTTTATCTTTGAGGTACATTTTATGGTGCAGACTTTACTGCTTCATTAGAGGGCCTATGGAATGGTATGAAAGCCTGGCTCATGCCCAACTTCTTAATGAACTGATAAGAATCTGTGTTGTAAACTGAACTGAGCTGCTTTTTGGAGGGAGTCAGCAGATAGTTTTCTCCAGGTGCTTCTAATCCATTATCCCTTTCCCCTGAGAGAAGAGGGGAGCAGGTCCTTTGTGCCAGGCACTCTGAATCCTGCCCTAGCCAGTGCTTTGGGGCTGAGAGGCAGAGTCAGGTTGCGTTCTCCAAGGTGAAAGGCTCATTCCTGCCAGGAGCTTGACATGCTTGTTCTCATTCCAGAGAGTTCAGCTCAGAGTTCACAAGCAGGCATCTGGGAAGCATCTTGCCTGAAGCCACTTCCCTTCTCCATTGTGCACAATTTGCATTGAGCAGATTTGAACTCTGATTAGAAAAACAAAGTGAAAATCTGGAGCACAGGGAGATGAATCACGTCAAGCCCAGACACGTTTCTTGCTGGCAGTCGCCGTGACCATTTCAAAGGGATGGTTTTGGGTTCTGTTCTGTAAAATCTGTTCAGTTTTGGCATGGAGCAGTCCAGTTTTGCAATAAACACTCATGTCATGCCTTGGATCCCAGCTGGGACAGAGCAGGAAGTCTGCCTGTTCCCTTTGCTCAGGCAGCTGCAGGGGTGCATAGGTAGGAGACAGACTGGGAAGAGAGGAAGTTCAGGTTGTGTTCCCGGCTCTGCTGTTGACTTGCTGTGACTGTGGGCATGTATTTAATTCTCCCTGCCAGCCTGCTTGATCCAGACTGGTTGAACTGAGCAAAGCAAAGATACTTCCTGGGGGATATGAGGCACTTAAGATACCAGGACAACCTGGCACAGGGTGCTCAGGGAAGCTGTGGCTGCCCCATCCCTGGCAGTGTTCAAGGCCAGGTTGGACACAGGGGCTTGGAGCAACCTGCTCTAGTGGAAGGTGTCCCTGCCTGTGAGGCAGGGCGATTGGAACGGGATGAGCTTTAAGGTAATTTACAACCCAAACCATTCTATTGAGTCTATGATCATAATCCACATGCTGGTTTTCCTTTAATACTGTCTTTCCATCTGCTGTATGTATGTGTGCTCCTCTTGCCCTCCTTGTGTCTGAGACACTGGGCACTGCCCAGGCATTCAGTGTGCCCAGCACTGCCCTTGCTCTGGCTGGAGGGAGCATATCCTCTCTTTCCTGGTCTCTACAGTGGATTATTTCCAATCCTTGGATTAGGCAGAACAGGGTAAAGAGGATTCTACTTCTCAGGCACAGATGAAGAAAGCAGTCAAGAAGTCAAGAACAGAAACAGTCCATTGCTTATGGCTCACATGTCGGCTGTGCTACCCCAACCCCTGGCCCTGAGTGCTTTCTGTGCTGTTGCTTCCCATGGGTTGTCAGTGTTTGGAGTCTTCCCTGGTTTTAGTAGTTTCTAACTTCAAAAGTTGGGGTTTTGAACTCTTTTTTTCCACTGTTCTTCTATTCCTTATGTCTTTTCTATCATGCTGTTCTGACTCTAGCTGGTACATAGGTGCTGTGAGATTCTCTCAGAAGATGTTAGCTCGTTCTTTAGCTGCATCTCATAAAATGTTGGCTAAAATAGAGACTCGTAATAAGCACCTGGCAAATTCTGTATTCCTGCTTATCATTTACCCTTTGTTTGCTGTCCTTGGTGCACTGTTTAATGGAAGTGAATGGATACTAATCTTCCAGGTGAGCTCTCTGCAGAAGATGCTAGCAAACCTAGGATGCAGGTCTGGAAGCAAGGGCTCCAGCTGCTGTTCTGTGAGGTCAGGGCAGGAGCTGCTGTTTCCGAGTTGCTGAGAGATGCCCTGAACAGGGGATCCAGTCCCTGCTGACAACTGGGCTGAAGAGCTGTGAGCCTTCCCCTAGCACAGCTCTTTGTAAGAACAGGCAGTGCTGGTCCAGGAGGGCTCCTCATGAGGTATATTGGGCTTCTGCTAGTTAAACGAATGACTTTTCCCTTTGATATCTGCAATGATTAAAGGCAGCTCTGCTTAATATCTGTTTCCCATAGGAAAGGGCATGTCTCTTCTCAAGGGGGGGATAGTTCTGCTCCTTTGGTTGAAGTTTTTTGAAGAGCTGGCTGCTGACAGGCTCTGGTTTGCACTGTCGCTGCGTGGTGCCGTAATCCTGGCAGGACCCGTGCTGGCAGAGCAATAGCTCCCAAAGGGGGGAAGCAAAGGGAGAGCAGGAAGAGCCACTCTCCACCTTTTCAGTTAGTACCAGATATCTTCTTTCCTTTTTTCTTCCCCTTCAGCCACCAAGGGCCTCTTCCCTGCAGTGCAGAGTCCCGACTCTGCGTGCTTCTGTGCTCTGACTGAAGATCTGAGTTAACTGAGAGTACAAACCATGTGGGGATGCGCCTCCTCTGCTGGAAAAGAACAGTCAAGGGTTCAAATGCCCCTGGGCTTGGGGTAGCTGTGAGCACCTGGGTTGGGAGCCCAGGACATCTGAAAGTTACCTGCTAACAGGGGCAGCTGCCCCAGCTTTGAAGGTAGCTTGGGCTGGACAACATCAGTTGCTCTGAGTGCTCAAGGGAACCATGGATGTAAATGGTGTTGTAAGGCCCAGCTGCTGTTCTGCTGTCACTTTATGAGCTACATCCTGGGTGAAGCATGGAAACCTTCAAAAGCTTTGAAGTTTCTTTTGGTTGTTTCTAAAAGGGAAGGGGTGTGGTTGGTACCTTGGATCTCACCTTTCTGCTGCCTCTGTGCTGGGCTCTGCTGGTGGGTTTCAAATCCTAGAATAGTTTTGGGTTGAGTGGGATCTTAAAGCTCATCCAGTTCCAACCCCCTGCCCTGGGCTGGGACACCTTCCACTAGAGCAGGTTGCTCCAGGCACCATCCAACCTGGCCTTGAACACTGGTACATGTTAAACAGACGTTCTCAGAGGTGTAAAACCTCACAATTTAAGGCCCAGACAAACCTCTACAGGGACCTGAGGCAAATGCAGTGTTTAAATCCTTTTATCTCGTAATGCTCACTGCAGGGAGGGAGGTGCTGCTTTTACAATTGATGTGACATGAGGGTGAGGACAGGAGGTGGACTGTGTGTATAGAAATGTGGTTTAAAAGGAAAGTATTCTGTGTGTCAGTCAATGCCAGTTTTAGTTCTCATGCATTTTTAATACCCATTTGGCTCTTGAACACTGGTGGGACAGAACTGATTGCTGCTGCATTCACTGTTTGCAAACGTTTTGGTTGCTCTATAGATAGCAACCTCTGAAAATATCTGCCATGTGTGTTAAGAAGCCAAATTCTATTTTCATGCTATGCTTTATTCAACCCAGAGAAATCCATTGACTTGAGCAATACAGTATTTCTGTAGCTGAGAGAGGGATGTGGCCTGAGGGATCACAACAGAACCTTTCCTGTTCTGTCCTTGCAGATGCTGTACAGGTTTTGCAGCACTGGCAGCACAAGCTCAAGGGACTTATGGCAAACTTTGTTCATTAAAATCAAGACTGGCTTTGGTTTAAGAAAAGCTTTTGAGGAGAATTTCATTTACCCCCCTCCCCATGCAACGAGGTAGCAGCACAGCAGACTTGAAAGCCAGCACAGAGCAGGGTGCTCTCTGTTCCCCTCTTGTTTTCTGCAGAGGTAAGGGCAGGATGAAGGAGTTGCAGGCTGCTGTGGCAGCAGTGCCCAAGGGCACGCTCACCACTCCAACAGCTTCAGTTCTGAATTTGGGCATTTGAATTCCTTGGGGTGCGAATGGAGATGGAATAGCTGAGAGTTGAAGGAAGGGTATGATGGCCCCTCTGTAAACCCTTTAGGTGGGCACAGGGAAGAGATGCTCCATTGCAGAGAGGGGTGAACTGTGGCCTCCCCCTGGGACAAGGCATGGAGCAGGGTCTCAGAGACCCAGGATCAATTTGGACTTGGGAGGGAAGTCACTGGGCCCATGGACAGTGAGTCTTCGAACACATCTGACTTCACAGGTGTGGATGGCCTCGCTCATTTTGGCAACTCAATCTCGCTGAAAGCATATTTGAGTCTAGATAGTTAAGTGTCTGGCTGGACTGAGGACCATCGCTACCTCTGTTCATGTTCAAAGCAGGGGATGCTTCCTTTCCCTTTTCCCTTCCTCACCTATTCCCACAAAGCAAGCAAGCCCCTGCCTCCAGCAGCGTGGCATACATACATACATACATACAGTGGCTCTACTGGGGCAGGGGGTGCAGCTGGAAGTCTGTAATTAGCAAACTGCTCTATAAGTATTCTCTTGAGGTTTACTCCACGCTTCATTGAGATGTTTGTTCCATCTTGTTTCAAGGCAATGTTACTCCAACTCAGAATAATAATCTTCATCCTAGATTCCATGGTAGCAAAGAGAATCGCTTAAACTGCATGCCTGGTTTGTAAATCTTTTTATTAAAAGAGTTGTTTTTTATTCTTTTCCACAGTAGTAAAGCTTTGGCACTTACAGTATAAAAATAATCGCTGATCATAATTACACCAAATTCCTCTTTGTCAACTGCATACTAAGTGTCTTTAATACATTTCATTCCCATATAAAAACACTTGAAGGTCAGGGGAACAAAACTGATAAATAACAGTATGAGATACAAAGATACAGCTAGAAAAATACTAGGATCATGGAGAAAGAATTAGGACTGTGCATATTTTAAATATCACAGTGATTGGATTTGCTGTTCCTATCTTATTGCTGGCTGCACGCTTATGTGAAAGCAGAAGTGTTTGGTGGACTTTCCTATCTCTAAACTTCAGTGATGTACTCAAATGTTCTTTGCATAGCACGGGAACCTTGAATTTCTACACCCTCCCCTTCCCCTTAATCTTCTGATCCCCCCGTAATCTGTGATTTAGCATCTCCA
>NW_009936741.1:27229-46846 GCF_000696875.1 Nestor notabilis
TTTATTGTCTTTAAATTTGAAAATACTGACTGGTATTCAACACTTTGAGCAAAACCAAGACAATCACTATCAATCATGAGAAAAGTCTGAAACACTCCAAGAGTGGCGCTTGGAGAAGCTGTGAGTTGAGCTTAAGCTGGGACAATGGCTCCGGAGCATTTGGCCATTCTCCAAAGCTGCAGTTTTGCTTTAGCATCACTCCAGTTTGGTGGTAATCCTGGCAGACAGGGATTTATACTTTGGTTTGTCTGTTGCCATTGCTGCAAGAGGTCTTGCTGGATGTTACTTTCCCCGCGGGTGTTGTGTGTCTGCCTGTACATCTAAGGGCATGAAACACTCAATGGGGCAGTTGACGTTCTGTCAGGAGGGAAGGAAATCAGTTAGTGCTCTGTCCTGTAAGGACGGACACTTCCGTGCTGTTGTTTGGGCTGAAGATTGCTGCCAGCAGTTGGGCTTCCTCAGCACAAAGCACACAAGCTGGTTTAGAAGTGAAGACTAGGAAATCACTACATGCACCACCACCTCAGCCAGAGCATGCAGGAACACCCCAGAACTAGCCAAGACGTCCTACTGATGTGAGTGTGGCACCCAACACCACGTGTGGAAGGGTGAGCTCAGTGACCATTTGCTGGATCAGTGGCTGGACCATGCACTTGTGACCGAGCAGAGCACACTGCACACTACTCTCACCCTCGAGCCCTGTGCGGCCCCCGTGCAGAGAAGGGAAGTGTACTCACAGTGTTCGTGGCCTGGTGGTATCTCTGTGTAAACTGTGTGTAGGTGTGGCCAGCAGAGCCTTCGGGGGCCACCTCCACGCTGGGTCTGCGGCAGTTGTCACAGCGCCAGCCCTGGGGAAACACAACACGTGTGCACTGGTCAGACCATGCTGAGGCAGGCAGCCAAGGAGCTGCCAGCGTTCAGACCATCACCAGAGAGGCCGAGATGCAAGTATTTAAGCTCTTCTGCTAATTGTTTGCCTCTTACAAAGGCCTGTTTTGGCCAGGCATTAGGCACCATCTGACCTGAAACCCAGCAGTCTTAGAACCGCCCTCAGTACAGCCTCCTCTCTTCGCCTGTATTCAACATGCCAAGTCCCTCCCGCTTACCTGCTGTCCTCCATAACAAGTGCAGGAGCAGATGGCCCCAAAGTACTCCTTCTGCCACTGCTCTCCAACTTGGTACATCTTCCCATCATCATAGCATGTGGTCTCATCTGTGGAGGAATGGGCAGAGCTCAGCTGCACAGCCTGGGCTTGGCTCCAAGCAGTCTCAGAGCAGGTTGGTGCTCAGAACAGGAGCCTCTAGCCAGTGCACTCTCCCTGTCTGACTGGAGGCTCACTGACTGGCAGGGAGAACATCAGTCATTTTTATAGCTCTCCAGACACTTCAAACTAGAGCATGGGGGTATTTGCATGACAAGAGCAATAGAGTTTAATTCAGTGTGAAGTCAGGGGACATTCAGGTGACAAGCCCTGCAGGAAAGTCCTGTGTTACTGATTAGGGTAATCCACACCCCTTGGTGTGGTGACATGGCCCTCTTGTGTAGCTCCAGGATCACAGGCAGCCAGATGCTGAGTGTGCTGTGACCTCAGCTAACAACAGAGGGTTTTCTTCTTGTCAAGCTTGGCAATGTGACTTTTATGCCTTCAGCTCTTGTGAGGACAGATTCAATCTGTCACAGATTCAGCCTCCCAAACCTGGATCTGACACACTGATACTCTGCTTGTGCCCATGGCAGGACAAGAAGTTAATGGGAAGGGAACTGAGATGCTGAGATTTCCTGAATGGGAGCTCTGATTAACATCCAAAGGGGACTTACGAGGTTCACACTTGAATTCTCCTTTTCCATTTCCAAGGCAAGTGCAGCTCATCATTTGGCCATTCTCTCCCTGCCTGTCCCACTTCTCCCCGATCTTGTAGTTCACACCATTGTCATGGCACCACTCTGGAGAAGGCAAAGGAACAAGAGAAGCAGGAGTTGTTATCTCACACATTGAGGTGGCCCAGCAGCAGAACACCTTGGTGGTGTCTCAGCAACCAACAGAGGGGCAGGAGAAAGGATCTTTTCAGCTTATCCAAGTCCCAAGAAGGAAATGAGTTCCTGCTGGAAATGGATTCAGCTCCTGCAGCTTTCAGCTGCTGAAGACTGTTACAGCTCTAGGAAATGGCTGGAGACTCTTAGGAAAAAAGGATGTGACAAAGAGTGGGGAGGGGGAGAGGAACGTTGACTAACAGGAGAGGAAGAGAAAGGGAATTCAATAGAGATGGGGAAAGAAGGGAGAGAAAAATATTTCAAATGCTCTTTTTCAGCAAATACCTGGTGAAACTGTTATCACAGAGACTGCAAAATGCAACGGGTAAGCCATGTGTATTAAATAATGCAATATAAACATGAATCCTGTAAGACAAGAGTCTTCCCTGCAGTCACTCCTCTGAGGCCATGCAAATTGCAGAAATACCCTCTTATGCTAAGCTTACTCTACAGTTTAAATCAGCTGGGTATGTGTTGTGCTAAACCACTCAATCACAGACTTTTCTTCCATCCCCTTCCACGAAGTTTGAGATTCTTCCAGGTAAAACCCAGCCCTGCAAACATAAAGCTTAGTGCCCCAGCAGAGGGGCTGCCTGCAGAGCTTCAAAGAGCTGCTGAGAAAACCACCACATCATCGGGGTTGGAAGGGACCTCTGGAGATCATCTGGTCCAACCCTCCTGCCATGGCAGGGCCACACCTGGCTCCACAAGTTGCTTTTGCTTTGCGAAGCAGCCTTGATACTTGCTGTAATACCCACTGAAATCCACATAAGTTCTGTCTGGCCCATGACAATGATGTGTGTACTTAGGACATGCAGATTCAACCATAATCTAATATTCAAAGCCATCTTCTCCACTGGCACTTAGGCCTCTTGCCTAGCTAACTCTTACCCATTACCTGGATGTGCATGGCAAGGGTGGGGAAAATAAACCATTTCCCTTTGGTGAACAAGTCATTACGTCAATACAACATTGCTCATTGCTGAGGCAGTGAGTGGCACTACTAGCTAAGCTGCACAGCTCAGGAGCAACCCCAGTTTTCCATCACTTCTCATGATGCAAAACACTGCTTTGGTTCCAAAACTTCAGAGCCTGCGTTCATCTGCATCATGTTTGGATCAGGTTGGCTCTGTCAAACATGTCATTAGTGCTCAGGGAGCTTGGAGACAGGGATGGTCAAAAGCAAGCTACTCACTAGAAGAGTCGCATCTGAAATGGCCACTGCCAAAGCCTAAACACTGGCACCAGAGCTTAAAGCCAGTTTCAGATAACCGCTCCCATTCCTCGCCAATGGAATAGAAGGAGCCAGTGTAAGTATCAAAGCACTTGTCGTCAGCTGGCTGGTTTAGTCCTTCAGACACTGGAACAGAAAGAGAGGAAACAGGCATCACACACAGCAATAGGAGCTACTGAAAGACAGAATGATTTTCACTGAATACGTGTGGTTTTTTTCCCCTTACAATATCCTGGCAGTAACGAAGCTCCCCCATGGGCATATCCTTGACAATTCTGTCAGCAGTCCAGACTCCCTGTGATTCATTTTCCATTTGCATGTGTCAGAGAGGTTGAATGATAAAAAAAGCTGACATGAGGGCTATTTGCATTTTAATTTGCCAAGTTTTAAGCAAGTGTGAGTTTCTGCATTTGCTGCTGGAGAGCAACAACCTAACTTAGCCTGGTTTTGAGAGAAGAGTGCTGTGAGATGCTGAGTAACAGCAGGAGCTTGGTAGCTGCATGTGCACGTTTTTGAGGTGCTTCAGATTCTAGCTCATGGCAGGGGGATGGGAGGAGACCAGGCCAATGTAGAAATCAGGAGGGACTGATTTCCACGCTAGGTATGTGCCTTGATTGGAAGGTGGGTGTTTCACACCAACAGGTCAGTGTGTGATGATCGAGGTCGAGGATTAATGCTCACAATTCAGTTTGTGACAGACATGAGACAAGCGTGACACTGGAAGGGGAGAAACAGCCTGATTTCCCTGGGAGGCTGCGTGGAGCAGCATAATGGATGGACAAAGTAAATCCTTAACTCTTCATTTCCTCTTCTCCCATCCTGTCTTCCTCTTCTTTTTGACCTCAAAATACACACAGGAGGAGCTGGAGGGAGAACCAGTTGTTGACCAGACCCCTGTGCTGGTAAAAGCAAAGCCCAGGTCCCACAGGGTGTGTGTGGGCTCTGAGCTTTCCAGCTGTGGCAAGTGCTGTTTCAGACCACAACTACTTTGTGGTTGGTCACATGGCTTCTAAGTGCTGCCTGTTTGTGCTTGATCAGCATCTCTGCAGGCAGCCTGTCCTGCTGCCAGACCTTCCCAACGGGCTAGTGGTGCTGCTGGATAACTAACAGAGCAGCAGCGACTGACAGAGCAGTTAAGTGGGCCACCAGCACCTTCCTGTAAGCATGACGTGCTATTTGGACAGCAGATCTTTGCTACTGGGAAGGAATGTGCAACACCATCCTGATCCCTGACCTCCTCTTGGGGCAGGAAACGTCAGATCTCTTGCTTTCTCCTGGGCATTGATCCTAGAGAAGGAGTGGATAGTGCCTCAAAGCACATTCTTCATGATTAGACAGCAGATCAGAATAGCTGTAGTCACACAGTCAAGTGTGCCAGTTATCCAAAACCGGTGGACCCCACAAACCACTTGTCCTGGTGTCCTGCTATGACCTCTCCTGTGTCAGCAGAAGCTTCGTTTCTGAACTGTTCCCAAGCCTGGGTACCAGGTAGGTTGTCTTGAGTAAGGGAAGTGGGGCAGGGACAGCACAGGTTCACCGAGGCTCCATAAAGCTTTTACTTACCAGTATTGCCAACTGTGACCACCTCCTCCAACACCTTTTGTCTCCGGTGATCTTTCAGGGCTTCCACTATAATGTTGTAGGTGGCCCCTCTTGTAAGACCAGTGAGTGTAGCACTGGAGGAAGTGCCAGGAACCCTGAACTGTAACAAGAGGAATGCCAAGTCACCGGAAAGGGAGGAGTAATTACTCCTTAGGTAAATAGGAAAGACACAGGGGTTTAGGTTGACTTCTATGCTCTGCATATGATGGAGTCAGCCCCAACGAAGCTAGAATTTCTTCTGGACTATGGTTCATGAAGGATGTGTTATTACCATCATTTCAGGGAAACAGAAACCAAGGGAGACAAAGGAGAAGCACTAAAAGAGACTTTGGCTTGGGAAATCAGCATCTGTCTTTGAAACTCCCAACCATCTCCCCAACCGCCCCCTTCCCTGGGGATGCTGACAACATTCCAAGGGCTTTCTGGTTTAGTAGTTTTATCTTGTAGCCTTCTCTGTGAAGGAGAGGAGAGAGGCATTTGTCCTTCCTGGTTTCAGTTACATGTTAAAAAGACTCATGAAGCTAACTCTCACTGCCACTCCCTTAACACAGCAAAGGGACTGGACTCCCAAGAGATGCCGAGTACCACAGGTGAGGCTAACACCATTCCTATGCCAGGACAGTTCAGTTACCTGCAGAGTATCCTCGTCCTGGCTGACTGGATGACATGAGATGATGTATTCAGAACTCTCCAGCAACGGCCTCCAAGAGACGGTTGTTTGAGAAAGAGCTTCTTGTCCTGTGGTGTCGTTGCGCCGCGGCCCACGGGAGTGGGGGTAGGAAGGTTCCACTATGATGGGTACCTGGTACCCAGGGATTTCAATTGCTTCATCTACATTTGGTGGTTGCCTCCTTGACCCCGGCCTAAGGGGCGTTGCTGTAGTGGGTACAGGCCGTCTGTAGCCGTGCTCTTCAAAGAAGACTTGTTGACCCTGGTGTCCTATTGTCTGCGGGTGCCCAGAGGTGCCTGGGAGTTGGATACCATTTCCATTGTCATACCTATTGTTGGTGAGGTAAGGGGTGCCCTCATCGATGGAAGGTACGTCGAGAATGTCGGGTTGGTTGGGGTGAGGTCTGGTAATCAGTGTGGGAAGATCATCTAGCCAAAAAGAAGGTGAGAAGCCATAAAGGAAAGTGTTAACAATGGTAAATTAAATAGAGTTGAGGCTGTACACTGCTCCAAGCATCAGAGACTAGCAATCATCCCAAAATGCAACACACTTTGTGTGACCTTGTTGTGATTGTGAAGGAAATTTCTATCTTTAGACATATTTATATACATGTATATCCTTAATATATAAGCATAAGAAGGGTGTTGGTATGAAGTTTTCATACAGCTGAGCAAGTTTTGAATGCTACAACCCAAAGAAGCCACCACTGCTCAAACTGAGTAGAAACTATTACAAGAGATACCCACAGGTTACCAGTCAAAGGTGTGTAGTAAGAAACTAACTTCTTGGTCACATTTGGATATCCAGCTGGTATTTTGCTTGCTACAGGTATGTCAGTCTTGCATTGTGGATGTTGTACAGTAAGAGAAATGCGATGGGGAACAAATTAAAGTATCCTGCCCTTGAGGCTATCAGGTGCTGGATGGTAATGTGAGTGTTTGTTAATCCTAATTCAATTGTCAGTTAGGTACCCAGGCAGGAATCAAGCACCAAGCATGCTGTTTTGTTCTTGATGTTCAAACACACCTATATGTGATTAATGTAACTTCAGAATCTTACCTCTTGCATCCCAGAAAGGAAAACCTCCCTACAAAGCCTGCTTGACTCAAAAAAGTGTGGCTGAATGGTGTGAACAGGATACTTTAAATAACATTATTATTTCAGTCCTGAGATTATATTCCCCATGGATGTCCCCAGTGGAAGACATCATCTCCTGCTGGCACACGACAATCCAGAGCTTTGTTTTACCTGTCCTTTTCCTGCCAATCAGTGGTTCACTCTTTTGATTGTTCTTCACAGCAATGATGTAGATGATGTATTCAGTTCCTGGTTCCAAACCTAGGGAAGGAAGAAGGACACAAAGCAATCTGAAATTTAAGAGCTGCTTTTCTTTTATGATTATGTGTGGGATCTAGGGTAGAAAGGGAGGCGGGTATTGGCTACAGTATGGGTATTTTGGATCTGAGGTTTTCAGGACAGTACAAAGAGTCCGGCCTCCTGCTCCTCAGAGCAAGTTTCAAATCTGACCATGCCAGCTGGGATCACGGATGCTGCAGACACAAAGCAAAATGAATCTTCACAACACGTGACTGACGGGGTGCCAGAGTCAAAGGGGTTTTTCCTTGAATGGATGATAGTTGTGGTGACAGTGGAAACAAACACCTGTGGATTGTTCTAACCTGATGGCTGGTCTGCTCAGCTAAGTGTATGATGTTAGTAGGACATGTGTCCTTATAAAACCACTGCCTGTCATTAGAAACCACAATAAATGGACAAAATTTGTCTTTCTCTTAGCTCACCACCAACACATTTTATGATTAGGCCTTCAACCTCTCCCTTCAATTTTAAGCAATTCAGGTGAAGAGCTCCCAAACAAGAGAGAGACAGGTACCAGTAATAGTAGCCTCAGTGGTGCCGGGCCGAGGGCGAGGCAGAACCTCCTTGACTGGTGAGCCAGGTTTCTCATATCTGATGATGTAGCCTGTGATCTTGGCTCGTGGAGGCTGCCAGGTAACCAGGAGGGAGTTGCTTGTGGTTGTAAGGAAGCGCAGGTTAGAAGGAGCATCAATAGCTAGGTGAAAACAAAAGGACACAAGTCAAACACAGTAAAGGCAAGCATATTCTTCACCTGAACTTCATCTTCTTGACACCCTTCTTAAACTCAGGAGTAAAATCTATTGCTGCAAGTCGCAGTAAGTATTATATGGGATCAGACATAGAAAACTGATTGACCATATGTGATTGCTATGTTGTTTGCATGAGCAGAAAAGTCAGACAAGATCCTTACCAGTGGAGGCATCAATCACTACTGGGGAACTGCGTGCATTCTCGTTCAGAGTGTAAAGGTAGATCTTGTAATCATTGCCAGGCTGCAAGCCTAAAATGAAGTTGAAACATAATTGTTAGTAAACTGAGGAAGCCATCTACGGAGGGGCATCAGAATGTCTTCCAACAAATTCTTCTTGAAGACTAGTTTTCATGACTCAGATACTTTTCCCACCTTTTGTTCCTATAGTATTTCTCTCCAAAGAAATTTAACTACAAAACAAGAACCCAGTGTACCTTCTGATATGACCCTGGAAGCTCCTGTGCCTGCAGAAGCCCCTCACTTACCAGTGATCATGTACGTCCTAACATCAGGGCTGATGGTCCTTTGAATGGGGTTCTGCCCACTTGCTGGGACAGCATCAATTTGGAAGCCAGTGATGGTCTCAGTCTTGGTTCTCCAGGTTATGGTGATGGTTGTCTCAGTGGCATCTGTCACACGGGCCCTGCGAGGGGGACTAACATCTGCACCAGAAGGAAAAGGCCTCCTGTCAGTACAGTGGGGACTCTGAATCTCACCAGCTAAGTGTTTGTGAAAGCCCTTGCTGGAGCTTTGTATAGAGCCCTACTTCTGACACAGTAGGATCTCAGCCTCTGCACCCAGCACAGTACCAACTGGTCATTTGTGAGAGGCTCACTACTTACTTTCAAGAGTGGTGACCACCCCTTGGGCTGGTCGGCTGGTCAGAGAGTCCTTCAGGGCATACACACTCACTTCATACTTGGTTGCTACCTAGAATGGACAGTTACAACATGTTATCAGAAGGAGGTGGCGCATTGAGAAGTAGTCCTGCCCTCATTCAGCATTTGTCAGTCACATTTCTCAATCACCAGTCACTGAAGCATGAAGCCTTAAAATAACTGAAATCAGTGAAGGATTGATGGATAATTCTAATTATTTCCAGCTATAACAAAAGAGTACACATGGACCTTGCTGATAACACCATTAGTGCATGCACATATGAACACACAGGAGCAGAGGAAATCCTGGAAGAAGTGTATTTGTCATCCCTCACTTTGGAATCAGTACTTCAAAACTGATTCTCTGGAAAAACCTGCTTTACCTCCTGTTTATCCTGGGGTTAATGGATGCCATTTGCTGTGATAAGGTGCTCTTGCTGTGAAGAGAATGGTGGAAGTTACAACGTGGTCTTTCATCCTTGTCTGCATCAGACCAGGAGTCCACGTAGAGGAGAATGTTTTTTTAAGGTTCATTTTTGAAAGGCTCATTTTTGAAAATGATTCATAAAACTCCTTAAAAACAGATCAGTAGCTTTTTAAGATAGCAGGAACCATAAAAGCAGTGATTTTCAGCCTTTTCCAGTTCAGGAACTTCTGAAATGTTTCCAGTGGAGAAGATGGCTATGTAGCAAATTTAAGCCTACTCACAAAAGACTTGCATTTTGTACTTATATTTTGCAGATGTCTTAAAAACAGGCAAAAGACTGCCAGAGCTCCCATATCACAGCTTGAAAACCTCTGCTTTAGATCAGCTTATCTGACTTCTTTTGTGAAAGATGAGTAAAAGCATTTTACTGGGTTATTGTTGATTGTGAACTTGGTAATTTGCATTTGATTAAGGCATCCAGTCTGTCTGTGCTCAGTGAGGAAGGGAAAAGAATGCAGATTCAGCAGGCCAACACTTTGCCTTCTAAAAGCTATGGTAACAAGTAGTAAAAGTCTGACTAACCATCGGCTTCAAACTCAGTCATACCCTTAGGAGCTGGAGTGACCTACTCCAGCTCAAGTTCCTGACCCAAGAATTTGAAATTGCCACAGGTTTTCCTAACATCTTCCCACAACATGGTCTTCATTACACAGAGAAAAGAGTTACCATTAATCCAGACACGACAGCAGATGTACTGTCTGGAGAAAGGTTGATTTCTTTCATAGGACCAGTCTTTTCTTTGGGGTTCACTCTGACTCTGTAGCCAGTGAGGCGGACATTTGGTGCATTCCAGTTGACAGTAAGACTGGTGGGAGTCACCTGAGTAAACTTCAGGTTTGTTGGAGGTGGAATTGCTGCAAAAATCCATATTGGCAGATGGTTAGTTTAAAGAAAACAGTCTTGGATAAAACAATATTTTGTCCTGAACAGGAGACAGGTTTAGGCTCAAAATAGATGGGCAGGAAAGTGGTATGCCTTCTGCAAACACAGGCATAAAGCTCTGTGGAAGGGGACAAGGAATTCAGGAGGAGGTGCTCAAATCTACAGTAATACTTTTCAGCAGAAATAATGAGATCTTGATGCTTCAGCCCTGAAGTTAGCTGAGTAACAGCACTTGCTGTGATATAAGGCAAAGGCTTTGGGACATGTTTAAATCTGCAGTAGGCCTGTCTGGTTTAATTCTGCTTTTCATCACACAGCTAATAGTTCAGTCCTGCTTCACTTGCCTATCTCTGTTCATTTCTAAAATAGGACGGATGATTTACAAAAGTAAGTAGGAAGCAGGCTCAGGAATCGCAAAGAGAATATAAAAATACTGCAAATGCAGAGGGGAAGCATTTTACAGCCACTTACACAAGTGTAAATTACTACACAGAGAGCAAGGCAATGGAAAAGCAGAGCTGTGGTGGCCATAAGGCTCATCACGCAAGAGCCTGTTCATGAGCAAACACATCTAATGTCTTTGAAAACAAATGTTTACATAAAAAGGAGCATCCATTGAAACATTTTCTTGCCTTACTGCTGGTAGTCCTTGGGCTGTAAACAAGGGAAATATACACTGTTACCATAATGCCCACTATTAGCATGTTGCTGTGAAGTTCTCTAATCTTATAGAGTGGAAATACAAGGTAATTCTTCCTTGTTGCTTTGCTCAGAGCTCAATCTGAAGCTCAAGAGAGTCAATGGAAAGTCTTGAATGCCTTCAAATACGCTTTTGAAGAGCCCGCAAAGGGTAAACCAGAGAGTGGGGTTTAAAAGTGACTATATTTGCATTTCTGGCAGGTAGTCAGCCAGCTGTTCCAATCATTACAGCACTTTGCTTCAGTTTAGCATAACAATCTGTACACTAGGAATCACTGTCTTCATTACACCCCTGGAATTATAGGGCTAACTTTTCATCCACAGATGAACAGAAGACCTTTATTACAGAGGTGCTACCTTTGCCATAAAGACATGTCTGGTAGTGCTGGAAGGTTTGCAATTACTTCCTTATTGCTGGAAGTAATTTTATCAGCTTCCTTTTTCTTTTTGACAAAGAAATTTGACATGTATTCTACATGGAGCTGGATGAGACTGGCACATAAAGGACTCTCCTGAATGGAGTATGTCCTTTTCTTGTGGAGGTGATGTGAGCAGAGGCATGGGCATGCACATGGGCTGTAGTCCTTAGGGCAATGCCAGTGAAGAATCTAGAGGATCTGTGAGACCCGAGGGTTAAGCAGTCTCCTAGCCCTTCATGCTCATCTTTTGCTCCATACAACACCAAGGACCCTGGGGAATGAAAGCTGCCCTGGTCTCTCTACTGTTGGCTGCTGCTGCTTGCAGGTGCCCCACATCCTAAAGACAAGACAAGACAAGAGCATTGTGAGAGGGTGGTTCACCATGAATTAGGCTTTGTGAGTAGGGACCGGACATTACTGATCCACTTGAGGACTAAGAGAAGGCTGTGAATCGACATTCTTCCTTCCTCTAGAATCTGCTCCTTCAATGCTGCCAATCTTTCCTGCATTCCCTACCTTCCCTGATGTGTATGTAGGCTGACTCTGCTGGCAGACAGCTCTCCAGCACCAACTAAGTCATCTCTCAAGAGCATTCACATCCCCTCAGCTGCCCCGGGGCTTCCCCGGCACGGATTTGGGCATGGAAGCACACTTTACCCAACAGGGCAGAAGCCACTGCTGCCATGGCCTGCTGGGTGGTGTAGTTAAAGGTGTACCTGTGGACTGGGTCCCAGTGAGGGGCAGGCTCTCCATGTCATCGTATATGGCAACGATATTGATAGTGTACTCAGAACCTGGCCTGAGGCCATGCAGCTCAGCAGTGTCTTCTTCGCCACCTGGGGCCGGCAATAGCTCATGGATTCCATCCTCAGGGCTTGAGTAGGTCACCCTGTACCTGGTGACTTGCCCCTGCGGGCTTTCCCAAGCAATTTTGATGGAATCAACATCCACCTCAGTGAATGTTAGTCCTTTAGGGCGGTCAATGTCTGTTAGGCAAATTAACGGGAAGAGGTTATGTGATAAAAAGCAGGTTGTGGGTGAGGAAAATAAAAAGCACTTCTATTACATGCAAAGCAGTTTTTGGTTTTGCGCAGGAGAGGGGGACTTGATTCTCCTCTGTGCTGCACCTTGCACACATGCTTACACCGTGCTGACTGAGGCTGGGAGCCTGCAGGTGCCAGACAACAGGAAGGCGACCTTGGCCTTGGTGAAACTAAAAGCACTTGCATTACAACCTTCAAAGCACCCAGGCCACCAATCCTTACCTATATTTGAAAGCCATTAGCACCAAACCCCTTTTACACAACTCTCGCAGCATTAAGCTACCTTCATGTGGTCAAGAGGAAAAAAGGAAGCGGGAATTTTAAGCCGTTTCTACCATCAGAGCCAGTAACAGGTTCCTAGTGCTAAAGGCCACCAGTCAACCCACCTGCCTTGGGAAGTTTGGATTCATGCTGCATTTGCTTTTCACTATTGTAAGCTGCTGTGCAAAGCACCAGTGCAAGGAGAATCAGTCCCTCTGTTTTCTTTCATAAATTAATATCCAATTAACACACTCATCAAGAAAGCAAATTACTCAGTATATTATAGTTTCATATCAGTTAGAAACAAACTTTTTAGCTTCATATTGAGTGCACAGGGAATGTCCACAGGTGCAACTGGGTGATATGCACGCTTCCTACTTCCATCAATTCATCAGCTTTCCCTAGCAAGGTGAGAGCTCAGTGCTAGACAGCAAGGTAAGTGAGCCTTGCTCCACAGGAGTGGCTACCACAGAGCTATACCCATTTGTTACACAAAAGGCAAGCATCTGGCATATCATTTTTATATTGGATCCAAATTATGCTTTTCTACAGGATTTCGACTCTTATTTGCCATGTTATATTAGTTCTGAATTTTCTACATTTTCTAGTTGGCAAAGGTGATTTTTGTCCAGGAATTTGTTGGTTTGAAATTGATGTGGACCCTTTTCCCATCTCTGCAAGGCTTCAGTGAAGCTCCTCTTGTCTTTAGGACAATTCTGTAAGTATTTGGGGCTGAGCTGTGGTGCTGAATACAAGCCCGAGCAAGGGAATAACATGTATGAAAATCCCTATCCCAAAGGTGTCCCTGAAAAAGGCACTTGACATCAGAGGTGTCCCTCTGGGTTACATGTTCCCTCTTGCCTCCTCTTTAGGGCCAGTAATCACCTTTGCCACCTAGCTCCAGAAAGATCTTTGCACATTTTTTCCCACTGATTGGCTGATGGCAAACAAAACCCCAAAAGACTTTGTGGCTTTAGTGAAAGAAAATCAGAAGCACAGCATTTTGAGGGGGTGAGACACTGCGTTTTGCCACCGTCGGAGGGAAGGAAACAGCATTTTTTGCCAGCATCTGCAATTTAGGTGCATGGTACTTATCACAGGGCAGAGACCACTTTGCATTCTCCTGGAGACTAGGCAGCTGCCCCTTGCTTTCACTGGGAATGTGACACTGCACGGTAGACATCAATAGATAACACTTGTTTCGTTACCATGAAGTGAAATACATACTGGTGACAGCTGTCTCTACCAAGGGGAGGCTCTCTCCGTTCTGATTCTGAGCGTAGACACTGACCATGTACTCAACTGTGGGTTGCAGTCCTTCAATAGTGACTTGTGTTTGATCTGGCAGGAAAGAACAACATTAGTCCATCAGAACTGGCCTCTAAGTAGCCTTGAATGAAGGGCCTGTATAAGCCATACTATGAATAAACATCATTAAAACAAGATTGGATTGACATATCAAGTTTGCCTTTTGCTTGCACTGTGCTTCCCTGGCAGTGCACAAGACAGCATCTGCCATTTGTACCTGCTTTCAAGCCCCACAGCTACCAGGAGGGCAGGTCAGCACAGTAGAAAAAATAAAGCAAGAGAAGACCAGCTTTCAGCATTTTCTGGACTAAGTCTGACCATTAACCCAACTGCATCCCAAGCATCCCTAGAGTGCTAATCACTGCTGATCCTAAAAAATGCACTGTGCTCCTGAGAGCAACCCAAGAGCTGACTTGGCAAGCTCTATGGTAATGAGGCCAAGCCTGCAGCCTGTATGACTGAGTCCATGCTATGAGCAAGGGCCACATTATGGCACCTTCAGAAGTATTTCAGAGGAAGTTTTGCTGGGTGCTAGAAAATCCAATGGCATTTCTTCGAAATCCAGGTGCCTTTCAGAGACACTGAGGTTTCCAAAAGCAGTATGCAAAGATTTCAGGGCAAAAATTTGCCCTAGCGTCTCCTGAATGAGACCCAACTGAAGTCAGCAGGATGGCAAAAATAGGTACAAGCAGGAGAGAGTTTGGCTTCGAGCATATGCCTAGTGCCTGATAGTGTTGATTCTGGTGGCCACATCTTTCATTCTTTACAGATCTGGTGAAGGATGTCACTTGCTTTTACCTGCAGGGACATTTTTAGTCTTTGTAGGCCCATGTCCTTTCTTGGGGACAGCTGTCACACGATACCCTGTGACTGGGGATGTTGAAGGGAGCCATCTGATGCTGATACTGTTGTCCTGGACATCGGTAACTTGCATCTGGGATGGTGTGTCTATTTCTGGGCAACAAAAAAAGTTTTTTTCTGAGTATGTTGGTACAGGAAACCCTCCCCTCACTGTTGCCTCCTAGCTGAATTTTATTCTGCTGTTTCTTTTCTAGGCTGTGCTTTTTGGAACACCAAACACGTTGCTATTTATTGATCCCTCATGGTAGACCAGAGCAAAAAAGCCTTAACCAAGATGTGTGGGTGACTGACCTCATATCAATGTTAGCTGAGGATTTTTGTTGTTTTAAAGGCTACTAAATGCCTTTATCCTCAGCTACAGTAGGAGTAGGATTAGGCTATATCCAGATGAGGAGTGAGATGACAATCCTGGAGTTAGAAAGCCAGGTCTCATCAGGATCACATAACATGACAGTGTGCCACAAGCACCAGAGTTAAGCCAAGAGTGACCCCATGATACAAGAGCCCAACAGGATTCTCACTCTGAAATAAGCAGTCAAATACTGCTTGTATCCCCATCAGGACTCCACAGGGTGTCCCTCCACCAAAAGTCCAAGTCCACAGAAGATCCCCTTCTGTGTCATGTCGTTATCATGCTGGGGCACCATGATACACAGCTCCACTGAAAGTGATGGGCTTACAACATAGCCCATGATGCGTAAAAGAAACCAGGGATCAGTGATACAAATTTATGCAGATAATTGAACACAAGCTGTAGGGGGGGTTGTCTGTTTTGTTTTGTTTAAACAGGTCTCACCTGTTTTGTAGGTGACAGTGACTGGCTTGCTACTGGCAGGGCTGTCTCCACGGCCAGTTACAGCATACACAGTGATGGTGTAGTCTACACCAGGTTTGAGGCCAGTGATGGTAGCAGTAGACATGGCGCCAGGCACTGTAAATTCCTGCACAGGGCTGCTTCCACCTAAGGAGGGTAGGGTGGAAAAAGAAGTTTAATAGATCTCTCAATTCTACATTTTAAATCATCACCAAACCCAGGACAGTCCTTCATGCATCACTGAAGACAGGACCCTGTTGACTTCAATGGTTGTTGGGTCAAAGTCTTTTTCAGACCAACATGAAGCAAAAAGTGGAATATGTACACAGAACCACCTCTAAATGTCTGGAATGCTCCAGATGCTCTTTCTTTTTGGTAGACAAAAAGTGATTTGCTCTCCTTTAAAAACAAATAAATAAACACCTACATTTTACAATCTTCTCTAAATATGCTGCAAGAATCTCAGAGATATGGGAGTTTTTTGCTTGCTACAGTCAAACCTGCCTTTGCTATTTGCTGTGGTTTTCTAATGGCCTCAGAATAGAGTTTCTGGTCTGCGACTGGCCATAGCAGCCTGCCCTCACCTGTTTCACCATAAGTGATCCGGTAGTATCTGACTGTCACTGCAGGAGCATCCCAGGAAATCACAAGGCTGGTTGGGCTGGTGGGGGTCACTTCCAGGTCCCTTGGAACGTCAGACACTAGAAACAGAGAATTGAGAGAGTTTAAATGCAGTTAATACCCATTGGTTACATATTCCACCTATCATACCATGTTCCTCTGCTACTCATCTCCCTTACTTAGCCCAGTGCACACACCTCTACAAGTGATGTATCTGGTTAAAATCCATCCAGCACTGGGCTAGATTTAATGAAAAAAGCCTGCCAGCCCTAAAGACATCCAACTTGATCTGAAAGTAGCATGGTTTCTCCCCGTTATCTAAATCAGGCCCTACCTCAGTATCATAGACATCTCCTCATAAGCAAAGTTTCATTAGCTGGTAGGGAATATCTAGTTCAACAGCAATTACTTTGCTAGAGGACACCAAAAATCCTCACAGCAACTTTTAGCCAGTGCTCTCTCAAGGCTTACCTGTTGTTTGTTGGCCAACCAAGGGCACGCTCTCCTCTCTGCCATTGATGGCAACGATGCTGACCACGTACTCAGTCCCTGGAAGCAGGTTGGTAAGGGTGATGGAGTTCCGTGACGGGGGCACGCGGTCCTCCTTGGGCCTGCCAGCACCATGCTCTGGGTGATGCCGGATTTTGTAGCCTGTAATGGTTGCACGAGGAGCAATCCAGTGCACGGTGAAGGAGTTAGCAGTTATATCCGAGAAGTCAAGGCCAGTTGGGGAATCGAGAGCTGGGTATTTCAAAGAGATAAGAGACTGAGCTCAGCCAAACTACTGGTTATCATGATCACTAACACGTTTCATTATGCTCAATACTACAATGCTACTAGATCCTAAGCTAAATGCTATTTATCCATAGGACTAAATAAATATTTAGTCAAAAGGAGATCAACATAGGACTAAATAAATATTTAGTCAAAAGGAGATAAACAAGCACTGAAACACAATTGCAGGGAAAGAAAGTATGGCACACACAGACAATGCAGCATAAACAATGCACATGAGCAAACTCCATTACACAGTTATGAAACACGAAAGACTGAATGATAAATATGATAGGCTCTGCCTGGTTGGTTCTCAGGCAGACACCATCAGTACATTCATACCAGGTGCTCTATTTAAAACCAACAGAAGTTCTGGCTCTCAGGCATAAAGAAATGCAAAACCTGATAGTGTTTCCCAAGAGGTGCGTCTGCCTTGTTGTATGATATCTAGATGGCAACCCACCAACGAGGTGGCAATACACAAGAGCAAGCAATAAAGTCCTGTTAATGAATGCTTACTGGGTGGCGTTAATCTTACATGTGTCTCAGCATGCATCTAAGTACCTGTTTTCTGGATTCCAGACAAAGGTGCACTCTCATGTTGCTCAGAAACACTGTAGACTCTCACCAGATACTCAGTACCAGGAAGCAGATCTGTGGAATTTAAGTACAGAAATTCAAGTACAGGAATTCATGTTTCTTTCTTTACAGATAGCTAGAAGTCGTTCAACCTACACAATTTTAACTGTGTTTCTTAAGGGAGAGAATCAGGTTTGACTTGATAGAAGATCTGAACCTCCAGGACAGCCAAAAATTTGAATCTGTTCTTTTTGTGGCATTATGGTTGCTTACAATGTTTTAGCCTGAAGGAGCATGGTATCCTGTATCATTGCTTCATTAGTTTGTGGAGACAGGCTAGAAGCAATTAGTTTTCTACAAGGTCCCTTCTAGTTATCTAGTAGCTTAGTTATGCACCAGGACAGAGCTTTAGCTGATATAAACTGGAACAGAGCCAACGATTTCCAGCACAGCTATTCTAACTCAGACAAGCTTCAGATCTGGCCTCTTATTTTGAAAGTGGGTATTGTCTGTCACTCAACCAACCTGATTCTAGGATGGAAAAAGAAAAGAGACTTCAAATGTAAAAGCTGGAACTTTCTCACCAGCAAAAATTAATGTCAGCTTTTTGAAAATGCCCAATGTTCTGTTGCCATGTCCTGTAAGTTTACAAACAGTGTTTATTTTCTGGTCTCGAGCATACAAAGCCAAAGGAGCAATGACCTTTTGCACATTCTGATCCTTTCCCTGAACCTCTGCACAGCAAGTCCTTGACATTTCTGGCAAACCAGGTGAGTAATAGGTATTTACTCTTAATATCTAACCAGGCTGCAAATCAATGCAATTGACCCACAGCCTGATTCATCACTGTCCTTGGATTGATAGGAAAAAAACTTTCCTGAAGTTTGGCTTTAACTTGGATAAAGCATGTAGCCAAACCCCATTTAGTGTGAGTTTGCAGGAGGCTACTTCAACATCAGCTTAGATCAGCTGAGTATTTGGCCAGTTGTACTTACAGTAAGCAATTTTTCTTTTGCCCCATCTTATGTCATATATAAGGGGCCTCTTTATAATTGTAGGTAACCTACTTACTTGTTAAGATCACCATGTTGTCTGAGGGTGAAATTGTCAGCTCTGCAATATCTTCGTCCTTCTTCACAGGTGAGTAGCGCACCAAGAAGCTGCTCAACACGATGGAAGTTGGTGCGGTCCAAGTCACTCTTATCGTATCAGACCCCACATTAGTGAAGCGGAGATCAGTGGGAGGAGGCACAGCTACATCACAAGGAACAGATCTCTTAGTTCTGTGATTCATAAGAGCTGATCAAGATGTATGTTCAGGGAATCAGCATCTCATGCATAACAGACTACTGGGTCAGATCCATGCAAACAGACTTCTAAACTACGTTCGGTTCTACTATAGTTAAAAATACATCTGTACTACTGTCAGGCTCCTTTAACCTCTTGGCAATTCCTGATACTTGAAATATATCCTGTGGGGCTAATTTGAAAACAAGGTAGCAAGTTTAAGTAACATGCTTCTTGCAGCTATATTTTGTATTACAGATGTGGAGCCAAGAGAGGTTTAAAGTTGCCATACAGCAGCTTATAGATGGAAAAGTAATCTCATCTAGAATTCATACATGCACACATAGGAGAGGAGATGCTATATCACTAATTTACTGTAACTCTACTTCTACTCATGTCAAAGGATTTACAGCCTCAACCACAATAGGATTTCATGCAAGAACCAGTTTTCAGCTCGCCTTCTGCTCATGCACTAGAGAGACCCTTGACGGTGTGGCATGGCTGTCAATGGCATGTACTCAGGGAGTGGCCATTTCATTTCACCTGCATCCTTTGGGGCACTGTGGACAGAGTGGAGCCCCCACTGAAACAGGCTGCTGGAAGCCCAAATAGCTGTCAAGGCTGGAGGGCGTCTGTGGAACTGCTCCACCCTTCGGCACGCTTACTTTGGGGAATCACAGTTTAATAGTCTGCTGAATATACAGCTCGTGTTTCAGGCTCTTGATTCCAGCTGGATCCCAGAAATCTGAATAGCAGATGGTGTATGAGTCTGACAAGTCTGCAGCCATTCACAGTGTTAAAATGCCTGAAATTAGAAACGGCACCTATCTATCCCCAGCTGCCATTTAACAAAAGGAGCGAGCTGGGACTGCCTGGCTTCCCCGCAGTGAGTGGCTGGATTCCTCTTTGGACAAAGCCCCATCCTCCTGGCAGCCAGTGACAGCATGAAACACCGTCCTCATCACAAAACACACAAGTTTGCAAGATTCACCCGTTTGCTGTGTCAGAGTGGTAGGGGGGCTCTCTCCTCCCTTAATG
>NW_009936741.1:46877-76791 GCF_000696875.1 Nestor notabilis
GAGTGTGATTACACTGATGTCGTAATCAATGCCCGGCTCCAAGCCTGTCACTGTGTAGTATCCTACTGAGGAGTCCACAAAGTCTTCAAAAATAGGGACACTCTCTCCTGCCGCAACTACTGTGATGCGGTAGCCAATAATGGTGGAGGCATTTAACGGGGTCCACCTCAGGCCGATGCTCGAGTCAGTTATGTCAACAAAGCTTAGGTCAGTGAGTTGGGGCACCTCTAATGAGTTAAAGAGCAAATGGGAAAGGCAAAGACATACAGAGGCAAAAGAAAGATAAGGGAGAAAAAAAAGCAGTGTTCATCACTCTTAACATTGACAGAACATTAGAAGCAATTGCGGTGATATGCAGAATTTCTCACGGGGTTTGGGGGAAAAGGGAAAGGTTTTGGTGGTTTTTTGGTTTATGGGTTTTTTTTTCTTGTTTTTATATTGTGCCTTCAATGCAGTCTCCAACTGCCTCCCTGGGCAGACAGAAGCTGAAACCCCAACGCCCTGAGACAATGCATTGCCACTTTAGACACATAATTTTCATAAAAACCTGTGAGGCACTCAATTTGTGACAAATTTACTTTGAGCAACAATGGGCCATAATGACCTCTCATTTCCTGATGAAAATTGAAACAGAAAAAACATACCTCTTTTTTTTTTGTGCAGGTAGAAAACAAGAGATCAAAGTCTATTAACATACAAATAAAACAACTCATCTGAAATAACTGTTGATTTACCCTCTAGAATTTCTGTCTTGTTCAAATGGTAAGTCTAACTTTTATCACTGGGATCATTAAAATATCCATCTATTTGAAGGGGTTAAATCAGATTTCACCCTCAGCTGGTGAGAACCATCACAAAGCTTCAGGGTAGATCACGCACTATCTGAAGTATTTACACTGGACTTGGGGGAAAAGTCTCAAATCCCGGTAACAGCTTGAGGATCTGGCCCAGAATTCCTTATGTTCTACTTACCACTGACTGCTGCAATATATGTGCTAAAACCAGATGATATGGCACAGTAACAAAACACTTCCTCAGAAAGATGGCAAATGGTTAAAAATGAGCTTTAGATGGAAAGAGTTCTCTAAGTGACAATGTCCCCATATTCAGAGGTTATGCCCAGCACATGATGTGACCAAGAGGCTGACTTGATTTGTTGGCTAAATTGTTCAAAATCTCAGAACTGAGCACTGAACAAGGATCCTCTTTCATGACCTAGATATTGCCTAAAGTTCTGTATGGCAAACAAGCACAACTGTGACTGTTTTTCCTATCCATGTTATTCCTATTAGCAAAGCTGTTCTTTTCCTGCATGTTAGGACCAACAGAATTGGGCAGGGAGCAGGAAATTGACAACGGCCAAACCCTCAGTTGCTCAAGTCAATAGATGATTGGTATTGATTTAAGCCACAAGATTTGGCTGTGTAACTTTAGCAGGGTGATCCTGAAATCAGTGGGAGCTTATGGATGCTCTTTGTCTCTCAGGATCAGACACCCAGAGGTGAGTCAAGGATGCATGATTCGGTATCCATTCTGTTGGATTATTACAAGTTAGATTCAAAAGGAATTATGGGACAGTTATATTGCATAAGACTGGCTTTAATAATAGTGGTTATTTCCATTTTAATGTCCTTCTATGGAAAGACTTATTTTACAGAATAGATGAAAAAACAATGCCAGTTTTCTGTAAAATCATTGTTTATCCACGTGGAATGCATGTACCATATCACCTTTAAAGAGTGCTAAAAGCCAGAAACATACATTCTTAGCTTTCCCCCACCAGAAGATGGTAAAGGGCCAAAGCCATTACTGCTTTAATTATGCAGTATCACAGTATTAGTTCACCCCCAGGGAGCATACAGCACTTCAGTGAAGCATAGAAATTTTAAAGCAGTGTTATAAGAGCAAGCAAACACAGTAGCTGGCATCATTTCAGGGCTGAGCAGAAACAAAAACAAACAAACAAAGCCCTCACAAAGGAAAATGAAATGAAACCATTTGGGGAGATGCATATTAATTTTGCTACTGTGGCTACAAAGGTGGGTTTTGCAATCACCGCAGCATGTAATGTGGGGTGGCACACACCCCTTTGTGTCCCAGAAGTGCTACAGGACCTTTCCTCTTCATTGTACTGAAGTGATCTTCCACCACTTTTGCTGCCAAAATTTCTCCTGTGCTGCTTCCCACTCATATCTCTCTTCACCTACTTCATTTTCTCACCTGCTGTTCTCCAGATGTTAGGGTGCTTTAGAGCCAAGTTAACAGTGTACTGATAAAACAGACCCATCTCCTTACCACCACCCTGGCTGCCCATGCAGAGAAGTAAATGGGTATTAAAACTGCTCTGTCACATGCTGGTACATGGCTATTCTGCTTCTTAAGACTATATATAAAGGCCTCTGCCATCAGCCTAATATTTGAGTTCTGCAATATAGAGCTCTTGGGCTCAGCCTAAAACTGTTGCTCATCATTTTGTTACCTTGTGTGATGGTTTCAGAGATGGGGATACTCTCCTGGTCGTCCTTGACTGAGTAAACACTGACATTGTACTCCACACCAGGGTTTAGGTTTTCAAAGGTGCAGGTGGTCTGATCTGCACCTACTACTTCCTCCAAGGTAGAGCCCTGCTGCCCATTGGTAGGAGAAGTGGTCACTCGGTACCCACTGATACCTGAAATACAGATATACCAGTATGCAGTAATCTCATGCTCTATTTATTTACATTAGATCTCAGTATAAACAAATGAAGCAAACACATCACATTCTGTGTAAAGACAGGCTGAGAGAGCTGGGCTTGTTCAGCTTGGAGAAGAGAAAGCTCCAGGAAGACCTTGGAGCAGTCTTCCAATAGCTAAAGAGGGCTACAGGAAATCTGGAGAGAGACTTTTTACAAGGGCATGTAGTGATAACACAAGGGGAAATAGT
Source organism: Nestor notabilis (assembly GCF_000696875.1). Lineage (NCBI taxonomy): Eukaryota > Metazoa > Chordata > Aves > Psittaciformes > Psittacidae > Nestor > Nestor notabilis. The sequence goes on from NW_009936741.1 coordinate 49,803, forward strand.
TTTAACCTGCCAGAGGGGAGACTGAGATGAGCTCTTAGGCAGAAGTTCTTCCCTGTGAGGGTGCTGAGGCGCTGGCACAGGGTGCCCAGAGAAGCTGTGGCTGCCCCATCCCTGGCAGTGTTCAAGGCCAGGTTGGACACAGGGGCTTGGAGCAACCTGCTCTAGTGGAAGGTGTCCCTGCCTGTGGGAGGGGGTTGGAACTCTAAAGCTCATCTAGTCCAACTCTCTGCAATAAGCATGGACATCTTCAACCAGATCATGTTGCCCAGAATCACATATCTCTGAATATATTTAAAAATACGTATATTTTTCCTTAAATTATAGCATACTTCCCATCAAAATCTCCTTTACGACCTGCAGGTCACCACAGAACAAATTTTGGCATTCTGGTACAACAGAAGATTCCAGCATAGAGCGAGCTGACATAGTTACCTGGAGTTGTGCTTCTATCCCAAGAGACTATCAGGATCCCAGTATCAGGATTTGGCTCCAGGCGCAGGTTGGTTGGTGGAGACAATGCTGCAAGCATTAAGACAAATGGGTCATTTGTGGCACTGAGAATCATGCCAGCTCCCTCACATCCCTTCTCCCCACATTTTATCCTCACCCTTCAAAATGACTTAAAAATATTCTCCTCAAGTTGTGACCCTGCACTGCATGAGCTAGTGCTGCTGTCACCTATGCATCAAAAAGAAAAACACCTTCCAGACTACAACAAGAGGAAAAGACTAGAACTGACTCCCAGAAGACAGCACAAGGGAACAAGTGGAAGAAGGAATAATTGTGGAAAAGCAAATGCATCATACGTGTAGTCACTCTCCTGATGATTGGAGTCTCTCTCTCCTGGCCGTCCATCAGGACTGTGAGGTTGTAGGTGTACTCCACTCCTGGAGTCAGGCCAGATATCACGATGCTGCCAGAATCAGAGATGACCTCCCGAGGAGCCTCTCCACCTTGGCTTGGGCGCACACCCAGCTGCAGAGAAGCAGAAAGTTTGCTTTCCAGTCTCAAATACTCCTATCCCAGCTAGCTATCAGCATCCTGATTTATCCATCCTGAGTACCATGGACCATTATGCTGAATGCCAACTGTTAACCCTGTAGCTTGTGCTTTAGATGTCCCACTGATGAACTTGATGTGAAGCCCAGATGAGATGCTTGTACTGACCCCTGTGACCTAGACCTCCCGCCTGTAAGCAGCATGTGTTTTGTACTTTGTGCTATCTTCACTGCAGTCCACAGTAAACAGCTTTAATCTTTCCTTCCTATCACAATCAAGCAAGAGGAAAAAGAAACACAGGACTTCAATTCTCCTACCTTGAAACCAATCCTTGGGGCAGGTGTCCAGGTGATGACAATAGAAGTCTCAGTCACTTCTGTGTTAAAAGGAGGAACAGAGCCAGCAGGCTGATCTGTGAAGTGAATTGACAGAGTTGAAGTCTTGCTGCTGTAGTAGCACCAAACAGCTAGAAAACCTGACCTACAGCAGCCCAAATAGCAAGAGGTATATGATAGATGCTCAATGATATTACTTCTGAAAATCCAGTGATTTGGAAGAGATCTGACAGATGACTTCTGTCTGCTGCTGGGCTTGACAGACCCAGTATGCAAGCAGCAGTGCTTTTCTTGTTCCTGAGGCAAAGGAAATCCTGAACTGGGCCTCATGAGTCCTCTATGCATCCAACCCCAAGAATTTGAGGAATATTGGTTTTGGCTTGATATCTGAAGAGTTCCTGAAAACACATCTTTTTTTCCTTCACCCACCATATGCCAGTCTATCAGCAGAACACTACAACCTTGTCTGTCATCCAGCTGTCTCAGCTAGGACCATCTCATTCCTCACCAACAGCTTCAACTCTTTTGAAGTCAGCAGAGTGAAAGGGAGCTCAAAGTCTATCTGAGGAATTTGTGGTCTCATTGATATCTGTCAGAAACATCACACAGAAGTCAAAGCCTTTGTGCACCCCAGAATGAGTCTGAATAACTCCACTGAGTTTAATCTGCATTGACCTCACTATCAATGAAGAGACTTGGTTGATTAATCTATAGTCTTGAACTGGACTGGTTTCATTCAGATAAGCCCGAATTTGAAGGCAATATTCATCTAAGATATCCAATCATATCCTAATTGAGAAATATTTACAGATAAAGCTGTCAGCAAAAAAGCACCTTACCAATGTTAACAGTGTTACTCTGATTAGAAGCTTGAACCCTTTCACATTGTTCTAAAAGAAACCACATTCTCTTTTGAAAAGAGGATGTGGTTCTGGGCTTGGATGACTTTGAATTTTTATAGTTTATATGATGGCTCCATCATTTTTTAAACAGTGACTGTATTTGTTCTTTCTAGAAGTACATGTGGGTTCTTACAGAACTCCTTTTCCTCCCCAAATTTGCTCAATATTTTTTCCAAGCCAGCAGCACATGTGACTGAATAAAGAAGCAAAATGCTAGAACCCAATGTTTGTATCAGTTCTGTAACTACAGTTGAGCTGCCTTAGATGGTATGGTTGGGCTTGAGAAATGACTGCCTTCAGATTTATACAGATGACTAATTATTCCTTGACCAGTTTAAGGTTGCTGTTTGCTTTCCTTGATTAGTCTTGCCAAAACCAAACAACTGGAAAGATCAAGTAAAACCAAATTTCTTTGTTATTCAATTAAACAAAACCTGAAGTACCAATAGTTAGTAGTTTCCTTTTTGTCTTTAATGACCAAAAAAGCTGAAATGTATTTTAGTAAAAGCTTTTTAGTGCAAATTACTCTCTTTTATCCTGACAAATAGCTCAGAAAGAAGAACAAGGACTATTTCCCAAGCAGTTCTGCTGGAATGCTACTTCAAAAGGCTTCTTCTGTAAACCAATTCACAATAGACACTTTCAGCACAAGTTTTGAGGGAGGGCCAGGACGTTAAGGAAGAGGAATATGTGCCTATCATACTCACAAGTTGTGAAGACTCCAGTCTCTCTGGTGCTTTGCAAGTCATCTTTAACTGCCACAAGGTACACAGTGTACTCGGTGCCAGGCTGCAAGTTCCTGAGAAGGTACTTGCTGGCAGAAGGTCCTACGTTGTAGGTCCTTGGTTGACCTCCTCTTGTGGGACCTGCAGTTAGCCGGTATCCTGTGATCACAGCGCGGGGCCGTGTCCACAACACTAACACTGAATGCTCCGTGGTATTAAGAAATCTCAGGTTGGTGGGAGCATCGAGCTCTGAGGAAGAAAAAAAGCATAATGGGCATCAATTTTCTAGCTGAACCTGTGCATCACCCCTGCTTCCAAGGCAGTCCATTGTCATGCAAAAAACATGGGTGCACATTGAAGTTGTTGAGCCTGTATTTCTCACTTAGGGTGCAAGTAGTGAAGAGAGAAGGTGGGGACTGGGAGAGAGCTGGCAATCATAGAATCATGGAATGGTTTGGAAAGGGCCTTAAGATCATCTAGTTCTGACCCCCTGCCATAGACAGGGACGCCTCACACCAGACCATGTCACCCAAGGCTCTGTCCAACCTGGCCTTGAACACTGCCAGGGATGGATCATTTACCACTTCTTTGGGCACCCTTTTCCAGTGCCTCACCACCCTCACAGTAAAGAACTTCGTTCTTATATCTCATCTGAACTTTCCCTGTTTAAATTTGAACCCATCACCCCTTGTCCTATCACTGCAGTCCCTGATGAAGAGTCCCTCTCCAGCACCTTTGTAGGCCCCCTTCAGACACTGGAAGCTGCTCTGAAGTCTCCACGCAGCTTCTCTTCTCCAGTCTGAACAGCCCCAACTTTCTCAGCCTGTCTTCATACAGGAGGTGTTCCAGCCCCTTATCATCCTCACAGTCCTGCTCTGGACTTGCTTCAACAGTTTCATGTCCTTCTTATGTTGATAGATGTGAAATTACTACATCCATGCCTCAGTGCCATCCAGTAACATGCTGGGCCAGGCAGATCTGCATGTTCCTGGCTGTGCTGATTTGGGTGGCTGCCATGCGTGCCATCCCATGGGAAGTGAGGCTAACAGCTGAGGCAAGACAGATGAACCCAACCACAGCTGGGAATTGCAATAGTTTCTCATGAATGCTGAGCATTTTTTAAAACTCAGCTCAGTTCAAACTTGTCAACATAAGCACAGAAACCCAACTTTAGCCCTTTTTCATTAAGAAGATTTATTCTTTTCGATCCTTGCCCAGCCCTATTCCCTGCCCTCTCAAAATCCCTTCCCAAAACAAAACACCCCCAAGTTGGTCATTTTAATGTAAAAATGAGGAAGAGTCAGCAACTTCCAGCAGAAAAGCAGTCCTCAGATTTACTTAAAAACAATCACACCCAGGAACTGTCTATCCAACAATTCTAAGCATGCTCATCTCCTCCTCGGGACTCAGCAACTGCTATTAGCAGGCTTCCTCCCTTTTTTATCACTGCCCCTGGGAAGCTGCTGAAACTGATAAACCAGCAAACTATATAAACAGGAGGCTGAAGTAATACAGCTCCTTCAGCACTTACATTGGACTCCAGTGAACGGTGGAGATGTCACTACCTTTGGCTGAGACAAGATGAGGCTCAGAGGGGGAAAGATACTTAAGCAATTTGTCCGTACAGCAGGCGGGACTGCAGCGAAGAGTTTATAGTGTCTCTGGCAGGTTTCCCACCTTTCCTAGGTCCCAATCCTATGCTGAAATTAATTGCTCTTTTTTGATGACAGAACCACCCTTTTTTCTTCTCCCCCTAATTAATTAACATTTTTGTGATAAAAGTAAATGTTTTCTTCACTCTCCCAGTAATTCAGTGGGAGTTTTTGTCCCTTTTGTTTTCTCCTCAGTTGTTTTCTCACACTAAATCCGAAACACAGAAGATTAACTCTATCCCAGCCAAAACCAGGCCAGGAGGGAGGGTAAAGGAAGCGAGGACTTCCTTCTTCCACCACTTGCAAAGATGGGGGAGATGATAGTTCTAAAAGACAAAGGGATGAGTGTGACCCTCCTTAGGCCCATCTCCAACTCACAGGCTGAGAGTCAACTTTATCTCTTCTTGGTACTTACATCTGTGCTGAGTCTCATCTGACAAGGATTTTATCTTCCTCCAATTTGTAGCCTACAGTCAGTTCCTTTCTGTACAATTTAATTTGCCAGCTCTATTAGGCTTTTATCACTTCCTCTCCCCGTAGTAAAGGAAAAAGGGGAAGATTGAAAAGCCACACACACACTCAGTTTATTTGTAGACTGTTTTTTAACGGAAGGCCAAAAAGAGAAGCACATTTACACCGTGGGAAGAGACTTTTGCTTCAGGGTTTTCCTTGGGAACTCTGAATTATTTCTGTTTCCCAGGACTTTCGATTACAGGATGCAATTTATGTGAATGCTTTCTGAAATGTGGTCTAGGCAAAGCAGTTAAGAGGATGATCACAACCTATGGAAAATGAGTCCAGACATTTGTAACTAGCCCCGTGCTGTCTGAATCAAATGTCTATGCTCCAATGTACAACTCTGTGTGTAGACTTTCAGAAGGGCTCTACACATAGCCAAGGCTCCTGAAAACAACCACATAAAATTACAGATCTAACTGGGAACTGAGCTCTTCTTGTTTTAAAAGCTTCCCAGAGAGTCCAGTCTCCTAAGCTGCATCCTTGTTTTTGAAAGCTTCACTTGAAAGAGGAGGGAGGGCACTCACACAGATACCTATGTCAAAGGACAAATATAAGGATCCCATTCTCCCTGCATAGTCAAGGGAGATGGTAAGAGATAGAGGCACTATTCATGACTCCTGACTTTATGGATGTAAGTAAGTAGTATTTCTCAAACAGCATGACTATATTCCCATTTCCTTTCCTTCCCTCTCATCTCTGTAAGAGCTGGCCTGGCTTCTCTGGAGTTGCTTTCTTTTGCTGAAAAATGACAGAGCAGCAGCAGGTATCCATAGCTGAATTTTGGTATTTTGAATAATGCGACCCAGTCAAAGAACACCACAAATACTGACTGACCTTTCTACTGCCCAATAAACAGGCTCTATCCAAATGAACCACATCCCAGGTTCCATTTGATCTGCTTATTTTAGATCAAAAATGGAGATAACCACCCAAACCCATGCTAAACTACTCTTCTGCCTGAAAGCCTATATCTTGTCCAGCCACCTGCTCCTTTCTTCTCTGCAATTCTGCAGAGCAAAAAGTAATGCCTGACAGTCTGTGCACTGTGCTTGTCATCTTGCCTCACACTGGTGGGTGCTGCACTACCATTAGATCATTAGCTACTGGGTTCTGAGAGATCCTGCACAGCTCTTCCTGAAAAACACATGCTCCCATGGGTCTTGTCAACAGTCCATTGAGGTTGCTGCAAACCAGTCCCCCAGGTTCCACTGGGTTAACAAACAGTGACATTTCTGATGTGCTGAAATAGCCTGTGGAAAGCCAGGCCCGACCTTGCAAAGCTGAAATGTGGTCCTTTTAATGACTAGGCCTGTCCTTACATGTGCATGCAGAACTCCTGCTGCTAACAGTGGAGCCAAATAGGTATGCAGCTGTCAGAAAGAAGATAAGGGTTTTCAGAGCAGTCTCAGCAATGCTCTTAAGTCATGTTGAAATCTGCCCTAAAGTATCCTCGAAAAGAGGGAAAAAAAGCAATCACAGGCTGTGATCTGTGCTGTAAAGAACTGCAGGGCCCATCAATTCTCAGTGAGTAATAAAAAAGTTGAATTCCAGCCATACGAAATTGTTTTAAAGTGCCATGAGAGTTAAACTCCCATTGGAAAGCCCTGGAGGAAGATAAATCTGCTGAAGAGATCATTGTTTGATTGAATGAATTCCCAGCCCTGTCATCCTAGTTATGGGATACCTGCTGGGCTATAACTGTTGCACTTTAAGTGCTCTGCTTATATATTTCTCTAAGCGACAGCGAAACATGCTTCTCAAAAGGTTGAAAAAAGCATGAAGACACTTACTGGTGGTTTGCTGTCCAGTCAAAGGTTTGCTCTCCCTGCCCTGGCTCACGGCAAAGATCTTAAAGAGATAGGTTGTTCCTGGGAGCAAGTCAATAACTTCAGCAAAAGAGCTCCTGGTGACAGGGAGTCTCTGGCCGTGCTGACCAGGGCGATTGACAGGGATCACTTCAACTCGGTAGCCAGACACTTGGCTCTGCGGTGGGGTCCACATGATGGTGATCTTGACATCAGAAACCTCCACAAACTGCAGATCTTTGGGTGAAGGAACTTCGCCTGAAAGTAGAGCGACACAACAGTGTGAGAGGGAATCCTCTGCAATTGGCAGGAGAAGCTATAGTGTATATGGAAGAAAAAAACCAGTTAATTTTGATTGAACATTGGCTAGCCCAAAAATATGTACCACATTAAGAATGTGATGGTAACCTTACCATAAACATGTTTGTACACATTCCCAGCCAATATTCAAGAAGACTACAATTCAAAATGTCACTACAGAATTTGACGTATTTTATGCCTCAGTCATACAAAGTGTCTTGCTGTCACAGAAAGAGACCTGGACGACCAGATGTAATATGCTACAGAACTTCAAGTATATGCAGAACCAAAAGCTTGGGGGGAAAAAAGAATACTGCAGGAGCTGGAAACAAGAACCTCCTTTTAAAATTAGAAGAGAGGGTTTTCAAAACCCACAGCATGTTCTCAGCATCTGTAATTAACTTAAAATCAATCTTTTATTATTAAAAAAAGAACAGGGGCTGATCTGGCCCTTGTAGTCAAAGACAATATCCAGTTCCCTCTGTGCTGGTCCACAGTACTGCAGCCTTGAATTCCTATGTTCAAATTAAGCTTGTTCAGATTAGGCCTGATACTGCTCAAAGGTTAACCAATGCTCATTTTTGGAATATGCAGATGCCAAACCATAAAATCATTGAGCTGAGTTCATTCCTGGTAAATTCCCATTTGCAAACACGTGCTTGCAACTTGCAGGACCATCAAATTCCGCTGCTACCACGAGATCCCATGTCTTTCACTATCCTTTCTTTTGGTTTGGCTATTCAGCCCAATTGGATAGTTAAAGTATTTCTGAAACCAGTAATTTTTTTAATTGTGGGGCCCTAAAGTTTAGCTCTTATGGTGCTATTCTGGCACATCAGTCAGTGCTGAGCAATCTCCCATCACCACTGACTGCAATGGAAAATAATGGTTAGGACTGGAATAGACAGGGATAAGTCAGGTGAACAATTTGGATTTGTGTTGTGGCATCTGAGTACATAACCTTACGCATCTCTAGGCCAAGGACTGAGGCAAAATGATATACCAGGCTCCTAGAAAGATCTCTTAGCAGAATCCTCTTAAGACAACTTAGGAAACTCTGATGTCTCTTTTCCATAGACACAATGCAAAGACCTGCCTGCCGCCTGATCCTTAGGAATTACACCCGTATTAGTGCAGAGTGATGGCTTGACTGTGTCGGTTCATAACCGTTGCTTTACTATGAAACTTCAGTACCATACACATTTACAATTAAGAAACACAACAACGACACAAACTAGGAGACCATTTAAAGATTCATTTAGCTAGAACAACGTGAGCCTGCACTGTCATTGGCTCTGTGTACTAAGAGAAAACTCAATGACTGATATCCAGAACATGCTGCCCATTACCTGCACGTGGGACGCCTGTGGTTTCCTGTTGGATGAAGATAGGAGTACTCTCCTGATTTTCTTCCACTGCATAGATGCTGATGTTGTACTGAACACCCGGCATCAAGTCACTGAGTGTTACAGAGGTTGCAGTGTCAGGCAGGTTGAGCTCTGTGCTGCTGCCTTCCACAGAGGGTGTGTAGATAATTCTGTAGCCTAAAGCAAGAGAAGTATATACAGTCCTCAGTCAATATGAGGATCAGTGAGAAAGCACAAGGAATGCCAAAAAATGATAGTTAAAATGATCTTCCTACTCAGGTTTTATAAAAATAGTCCTGAACTTCAGCAGTCCCCATGGCTTGCTTGTGCTCCTGCCCCATCCACAGATCACACATGCAGAATGCTTCACAAAGCATAACCTGACCTGGATTATCATTTAACATACGGATTTAGGTCTATAAAGCTCTCATGCTCGTTATGGGATGGTCTGGATGACAGATACAAAGAGAAGGTCATGGGGCTTGTTTTTATTTAACACAAATCCAGAAGGAATTGTTTTGCATCCAGCCTCCTGAATTGCTTGGTTCAGACAGTGAAACCAGGCAAATGTTAAACTGCCCATGTGCTTTCCAGCTGGTCTTTCAGACTGAGCAGAATTATGCACTAGCCCTGCATCGTAGACTTACAGTTTTAGTTTCTACCTAGATTTCAGATTCTAGCAATAATGCAAAAGAGGTGCACTCCAACTAACAAACCTGTGATTGGAGCCTGTGGTCTGCTCCAGCTAATGACAATTGATGTGTCATCCACACTTTCCACAGTGTGATCAGGAGGTGCATCAGGAGCTGTTTAAGGGAGAAAAAAGAAGAGGCCAGCAAGCGTGAGGATAGAAGATAACAAAAAGTTATTGAGCATACAACAGAAACAGCTTTCAAAGTGCAGCACCACCCACCCACACATACCTGTAGTCTGTGAAGTAGACAGGATCAGATTCTGCTCTCCTTCTTCAGAGATTTGGTAGACATTAACAATATATTTGCGTCCAGGAAGCAAGTCAGGGATGTTGACAGAAGTGGCTGTGCTTGGAAGATCTAAGGAAGGCAGGAAAGAAAAAATTGCCTTAGCAATCCTATCTTCTTGCTTTCTCTCCAGTGAAATAAATGAGACTTCTCTGTTCTAATCTTGGCTGAATCTCAGTATTCCTGCAATAAGATAGCAACTGTGCTGCACTGTGTCTTTAGTTCACATCAGAGAAATTGTGTAGAGAAGTTGGACAAGGTCTCCACGCTCAGCAGGCAGACAACACCTAGGACAGCACGGCTTGATGCATGCTATAGCAGGGTAATGTGAGCTGCACATTGCTGGCATTACGCCATCTCAGCTGAGTAGTCATTTCATCCCCTGAAATTGCATTTTCAATACAGAAATCTATGGAAAAATTTTCACATGAAGAGGTTATGTGGAAAGACTGACTCATGAGTAGAGAAGAATACATTAGGAGGGCTGATGAACTTCTCTCCCCTCTCCCTTTCCCCCAGATGTCCACCTACATGCCAGATGTAGGAAATTCTCCATGAAGCAGCTCCGTACTGGCCAGACTGAAGCCAAGCATCTTAAGGGGAACTGGGAATTGCCTTTCAATTTGCCTAGAAACCACTTTCTGTAGACAGATGAGCTCAGGAGCTGCTTCACAACACAGCTCAGCTGTCTGGGCAGCCACTGTGCAGACAAGAAAGGTGGTGACAGTGCTGGCAGTCCCAGTGTAAGTCACTTCTGCTCATGAGTCCAAGCTGAGAGTTCAGGAAAGCAACAGTGCAGGGAGAATTATTAGGTCTTTTTCCCATGTGTCTATCACACTCATGTCTGAATAACTATTATAACCTCAAATCCTTGTGAGATATTGCTATTACTATTGTTAAGACAGGAAATTAGGAAAAAGAAGATAAGATGAAATTATGTGTAGTGGCACAGGCTCTACAATAGATGTTAGAAAAGCAGATTCAATGCCTAGGTCTGAGTCCAGTGCCTTTAACTGGTTTTGTGGCTTAGGTAAGTTATCACATTATCAAAGATAAGGAAGATCCAATTGAAACAAAACAACTGACAGAGTGGACTGGAACAGATATGAGATGACAAGTAGCCAAGAGAGGACATTTGGGAAAGATTTCTCTCCGTCTGTTTGGATGGAAGGACAAAGGTACAGCAAAGGAAATTAGCCAGGCTGCAAGTTCAAAAAACATATTTGGTTCTCTTCTCATCTGCACTGCTGTTCACTTCAGGATGCTGTGGATGCTACTAAATTTACATGATTTCAAAAGGAAAAAAAGACTGGACAAATTCAGAGCTAAAAATAATAAATATATCTATCCACAGTTAATACAAATCCACCACCTCTGGTTCAGGGAGTTTTCCTCTGCAGGATCTGGGACAGTATTCTGAGGGGGTATTGCCATATACTTGTCTTGTTCCCATAGTCTTCCTTGAACATGAACTTACGGTCATTGATGGAAAAAAGACAATGAACTAAGTGAGCTTTTAATCTGAGCTAGTCCCACCATGCTCATATCCTATTGAATCTTACTGAAAGCCAGGGAGATCCTCACTATTCTGATTGTCGCAGAGAACAGTCAGCAGTGCTTTGCTCTAGTACACTCAGATATTGTCTCACCAAGATACTGTGGCTCATCACCCTCCTCACTCAGCTCATACTCAACACGGAATCCAGAGACTGTGTCAGATGCAGAAACCCAGGAGACAACAAAGCTGTTGGATGTGATTTCAGTGACTGACTCTGACGTAGCAACCATAGGAGGAAGAAGAGTTGTCTCTCCTGAGACAGTGTTGCCTACAAGAGATAAAACAGGAGAGGTTTAATTAACCATTACTACTTCTGTGTTAACTGGGATGCACGAAAAGAAGACTTAGGTGAAGGAGATTCTGCTTCTTTGCATGGCCCTGCTGTTCAACTTACTTGTCACTGCTGTGGTGCTGGTTGTGGTAAAATCAAAGCGGGTGACTTCTTTATGGCCATACTGCTGAACACTGATGAGCTGTCCTTCATATATGACACCAGGCTTCAGGCCTGAGATGGTGTAGGAGTTCTGGTAGCCAGGAACAGTGGCTTCCTTCCACTGCCTTCCAGAGTTTTTCTGCAAGAGCAAGGCCAGTCATATAGTGAGAGACTCCCTAGCCTGCAAGAAGGTGTATGTAGTGATGAATCTGCTACATACTTATCAAGTACTCTGATATTCAAGCACAGGTATGGCTGGAATAGCTAATGCACAGATGGAATCAAGTCAAAGGAGATGAGAAAAGTATGCCAGGAAGCAGGGCCAATGACATTTTGGGTGATCAAGTTTTACTGGGGTAAACTGAAAAACAATCTAGCTTCGAACTTTCTTCCTTTAAAAGGAAAATTATTTGTAATATATAAACTAAACTCATTCCTTTATCAAAAACATAGTAAGGCATGAAGGAATAGCTGGAAAATGCCTATTTGAAGGCTGTTCACAGTAACACCCTAAGCCATCATCTGAAAACAATATAGAGAAAAGTTCTTCCCACCTACCCTGTGTTTGAACTCTATGGGAAGCTCTAAAGTAATGCTCCATCCTCTGAGGTTTGTACTTCAGCGCTTTAAAGTCCATTTCATTCAGGCCTTGATCCAAGATACACTGAAGTCAGTAAAAAGAATCTAGTGCCTTTAATGGCTTTGGATCAGGGCCTCTATTGTTCTTTTAATAACAGGCAGCATTAAGGTACTAATGTTCTTAATCATTAAGTGGTCTTTTGTGAAGATGCACTCAGGGGATCTGTAACACAACTCATCTACCTTGGTTAAACTGAATCATTCCTCAAATATGAATGAGCCAACGAGAAGTGGTTAAGCAGCTTTGGTTTAGACATTAGAGAGGATGGGAGATGACTGTTTATTTAATCCTATGCAAGCTGTTTATATCTGAATATCCTACTCATTTTTACCTCCTCATTGATAGGATAAAATCTATCCCAGTTGTCTTTCGGCATGCACATGGTACCTAGAACAATGTTTCTTAGGATGAAGAAACTTCCACAAGGATTTACATTACTTAAAGTGAGGAAGGATATAAACTTGTCTGCTTATTGTGCTAGTGCTTTGGTTAATAAGATACTTCATGAACACAATGACCATTAAAATTTGAGCAGGAAAACATCAAGTGTTTATACAGCACTTGTCTTTGATCCTCAGAGTAACTGTTGACCTCAACAGGACAAGGACACTGAATTAGCAACTAAAATTTGCTGAAATAGTGTCAGTCTCTTCTTCCAGACATCACAAAAAGCCAAAAAAGAAATTATTTTTGATGGACAAATGATGACGCATGTGGCACTCACAGGTCTCCAGCGCAAGATGTACTTGGTGATGTGAGATCGTTCAGGAGCGTTCCACTGGATGGGGTGAGAGTTTGGCTGGTTCGTGCTCTCTGTGATGATCACCTGAACAGGCCCAGATGACCCTGGAAAAAAGAATCGCCATTTTTAACATGCTGGAGATGTTTTTCTTCTTCCTTCTTTGTGGAGTCATCAAAAAGGAAGAAAGTTGCACAGCTCACATTATTGCTATACACAGGAAATGAATGATATTGTCTTGCTACCCTCAGTGCTTCAATACCACTTAGAAAACTGATGAATTAGAATACATTCTGGGGGGGAATTCACATCCCCTGTTTGGGTTAATTTCCTGTGAGCTATCAATGAAAGAGAGAACTGGAGCAGTCCAGTATAGAAAAAGTCTACAAAGCAAAGCTACATTGTCCAAAGAGAGGGAGCTTCTCAGCAACTACCTACTTTCATCAATTAATATCTCCTGCAGTGGGAGCAGGGAACAGATGAGAAATGTCTGCCAAACGCAGTCTAATCTTGTGGCATGGTGAGGGCAAACTCCTGATCTGTCATTGCATACACCCTAGACACTAGGCTTTTACTGTTGCACTGATTTTCTTTATCAGTTGTTTTGAAACACTGAATTTTCATGACACTGTGGAGAACTCCATGAGGCAAGTCTTCTGCACACAACCACATCAGAAGGGTTGGTGGAAGTCCTGAGACAAATCAGGCCCCGAAACTCATGAAAATACAAGTTCAGCAGTGCTCTAATGCTTAAGAATACTGATTGCATTTAGTTAGATCAGGCTGAGCTCCACAAAGCCCTCCAGTAGAGAAGAAGAGGTTCTGTGATCCCATGGTTTTCTTTTCACTCCCTCCTAGCCTTGCTAGGAAGATGTCACTGAACACTCAAGCAGCACTGTCCTCATGTTAATTCTCAGAAAATCCCAGCAAAGAGAACCCTGGAACCTGCAAGGAAGTGTCTCATTTTAGCCATTAAATACCTTCACTCTTCCCCTACTCTCAACATTTCTAATTATAATTTATTTGGACAACTGTGTAACATATATACATGCTTCATATTTAACCAGACTTCCAGGAAAACAAACCTGTGCACACACGCAGAAAATTTCAAAGCTCACCTAACCCCAAACCTACAATCAGAAGCATTAGATTTGGTTTATTTACACATTTTCAGTTACTCTTGTGTCTAAAGAAGCCCAAAGCCCTGGTCTCCAGTCTGGAGGCATGCATATTTCACATAGCTCAGGGAGATGTTAGTTTAAGCAGTCTGTTAGGAGTCAATGAATTTCAGCAAGCTCCAGTAAGAAACTCAAGAAAAAAGTTCAAAGAAGTCCTGCTTCCTGTTCTTGCCCTCCTTAGTTTGCTGCCCCAAAGAAAGGCAAGTCCACACAGTTCTGGCTGCCAAGTGTTCTTTTGCCTTGCCTCTGGCTTACTAGCTGGCCACAGATAGAAATGCAGCCAGTTCACTGACAGCACTGCTGAGTACAGGTCAGGTTCAATAGGATGCTGGTGCAAAGACCTTCTATATGATGTGAGTGAAGCCAGTCACAGGGAAGAGGTACCTTATTTATGTGAAGCACGTAGTTGCAATAAACTTCAAAGGGGCTATTCCCCTTCTATAGCAGGAGCATGATATTAAAACCCCCTTGCTGAATGAGCTTCACCTTCCCCTTCTTAACTTACAGGGCACTTGGGGTACAAATATATCACAGCTAATGAGTAGGACAGACTCTTCTTAACCTATCTTGATATAAAAGCAGAGAATCACCTCAGCATTGAAGCTGCTATATTTCATCTTTTTGTGGTTCCTCCATGTTTATGCTCAGAGACTGGTTGGGGAACCAGTGACATAAGCACAGCCTTCTCCTTGTGCTGAGCCCAAACACAACCTTAATTAACAGCAAACGAAAACAGTGGCAGTTGCAACCTTGAACAAGAAAGTAGAGAGGTTCTCCTTATTATGTTCTGATCAGGAAACTGGAATAGAACAAGCCAACAAACAGGCATTGCCCGTCCCTATAAAGATTTCCTGGAACTGACTGGGCAAACAGAAGTCCAAATATTTAATTTCTTCAGGGCACTGATCAGGAAAAATGCTTCATTCCATGCTGGATTTTGCTTCTGTAGTGAGTGAAAAAGGAAACACTACACACGTTAGAGTTCTAAGCAATAGAAACTGAAGGTTGCAGACATGATATTGCTAAGCACCAAGAGGAAATGCAAACCCAAGTTATGTGAACTGATAGTCATTCTCTAAAGTAACCCTGGCATCAGGAATAGCTGTTAATGCCTCAACTCCTCTTTCTAATCATGACACCTCTTTGTGCTTGCCAAGAAAGAGAGAGAAATGGTTCTGTTTAAAAAGGAAACCTGAACAGGTTGAAGGGTGGAAAATTTGCTTTCCTCAAGTATAACTCAGCAGATGATTTGGGTTTCTTACCAGGATAGGTCTGCAGAGGCTGACAATGCCATTCTCCAATACCACGACCATAGCAATAGCACTGGTATCTGACCCCATGGACGTACTTCTCCCATGAATCTCCGATTTGGTAAAAGGTACGGGTCTCTGAGTCCTGGCACTGATCTAAAGGCACAGAAGAGACAATTAACCACTGCGCATTACAGAAAATAAAGTGAATACCTATGCCAAACACAGAAGAGTAAATCATGAGACTTTTAGGCAAAGAAATGTAACACCAATGTTTATTTGCAAGCATAGTTACACAAGAAGAAAAAGTGGCAACAGAAATTGAATCTCAGATCAAAGTTCTTGATGTACCACTGCATGTGTTAACTTAGATACTAGGGGGCTAATTCAGCTGTGATGCATTTCTTCAGATACTGTTAAGCACAAGCTGTCCACCCAGCAAACTTCCCAGGGAAGTCACTGGGGTGACTTTCCTTCAAGAAAGGATTTAGTCTGAACTATCTATTGTGGAGCCCAGCTCTGCTCCAGTCAACTAAGTTCATGTCTCACCGAAAGCTAAACCATGCTGCTCTCATGGAAATCAATGGCAAAATTCCTACTGGCTTGAGCAGAAATCTTTAGAATCTTCAGAATAATTTATAATAGGAAGTCCCCCATTAGTTTTCATCAGAGTCTTTCCAGATTTACCATTTTATAAACCAAGGGAGGACAGATCAAATCCTGAAATCAGCTTAGCTAGTGTAAATGCAACACGGTCCAAGAACTTGGGTACACTTTCTAATCTGACTTATGCCTGTGTTTCTGGCTCATTGGAAATTTACAGTGAGAACTGTATTATGCTTGCTTGGATAAATAGGAGCCTTTTTCAGAGTGAGACAACGAAATTGAACTGATTGCACTTTTACAGATAGCTGAAATAATTTTCCCTCCCCTTCTTCCAAAGTAGTAATTTTCAGGAGCTTTACAATCCAAGTTCCTCCAGTAAACCTGTACAGATATTACTGTAAATAAATCAGATTTTCTTGGAAATAGTTTGAAGTTCTCCTGAATTTAGTAATTGCAAGCCAAACAGCTAGGTCTTATCTTCCAACTGAGGCTCACTAGGGAAGGGGAGACAGAAGAGATGAAATCTCATTTCTGCAGAGAACCATGATGGTTTTAGCTAACCTCCAGAGTGCTATTAACACATGTTCTCATCCTGAGCCTTCTCTTTGCCAGAACAAAGGGCAGCCAAAAAAATCAATTTAGTCCAAAGTAAGTTAATATATGCTGGTGCTCCTCTCTCAGTCCAATGAGGAGACCTAAAGATTTTCAGGTAGAGAAAGAAAACTGATCCTAGCATCAGTGCCTAGCTGCATGTTGTTTCATCACTCTGAGAGCCCTGCCTGCTTGACCAACACCTCAGGTACCAGAATTCAGCCAAATCACCCAGTCAAGGGCCAATGTTCCCTGTTACCACAACCTGCTACATTTAAGAGTTATGTTGACAGGATCCATTACGACTGCATCATCACTAACTGCTTCTGCAGCATGTCTGATAACCCAAGCTTATGTCCTTAAAACTACAAATGTCCTTTCACCTACTGTCCAGCATATCCAGTGCTTCTTCTAGTTTTGCAGTTGTGCAATTCAGGACAGAAAGTGGGCAAAGACTGGGCCCAAATGTACACACCAGTTTCACCATACCATAATCAGTTTCTACTTAGCCACAGAGTGCATTTGGCATGTGGGAACAGCTGGTGACTTACCAACAGGATCACATTTCCATCTACCCCGGCCCTGGCCAAAGCATGTGCAGTTCAACATATGCCCTTCCTCATGACGCTTGTGGAAGGTCTGGTTCACATCATAGGTGATACCATCCACAATGCACTGGTCTGTTTGAGAAAGAGCAGAGACAGTTTATCAGCAAGAGCTCTAAACATTAACACAAAATCCCTCTGCTTGGCACATCGTTCCCTCCTCCTGCTCAGCTTACAGAGACTGACCATGAGAAACTCCATTCAAGCAAAAGGGAGCCCTCCTACTATCTGTGATCACCACAGGTTAGTGCTGCACACACACCACTGCTCCCAGGTACGTTTATCAGCAGTATGCAAACAAGCAACACTGGCAGAAAAGAGGTCTGTAGGATGCAGTCCAAAGTAGGGGATGTTGCTCAAACTACAGAACTGTCTGGTTGCTCCTTTTGACAGATTCCACATATGAAAGAAAATCTAAACCAGCACACTAACTCTCTCACTGATGTGAGATCATTAGAACTACCCATGGAGAGAAGGGCTACTTCACATTTACAAATATACCCATCAGAGTGACAGCGTGAAGATGTTAGTTCTTCTTTGTGGTATCTCTGCTACACTTTGTAGTAATCTGAAGACAGGAGCAGATCTATTACACATTCGAGATGCTACTGGTGCTTACTAATCTACTATTCCCTCAAAACACAGTAAACACACTCCATGCTTAAGTACTGTGGTGTCAGTTAGGTTCAATGGCAACATGTCAACCTGAGATCTGGCCCAGAATTCCTACCACCAACCTAATCACAGCAAGGAGCAGAAAGACAAAATAAACACGCAAACCACCCCAGAAGCATGTTGTTTTGTTAACTGGGGCCCAAGAGACCCAAATTCAGTTCCGGCGTCAATCACAGACCATCTGTCCTTGGGGAAGCAACTCAGTTAATTCCAGGCTTTCATTCCCCATCATACTTTCCCACACCACGGGCATGGTGTCAGGATAAACCAAGCAGTTCAGATCCTCCTATGGGTGCCAAAGACCTTCTCTGGCTGCTCTGTTTAAACAGCTCTACTTGGATAACCTTTGCCTTTTGAAAAAGCAAAGTATCTCTACCCTCCTCATCAAGAAAGACCACTTTAACTCTAGAATGAAACTGCAGAGAACTAGCTGTGTATGTGGAAAAAGGAGTTTCACAGACCAGAACTTTTAGCAGTGCGTTTCTCATTGCTGTGAGGGAAACACATTAAAAAAACCCTTCCAAAGCCCTTGAGTGAGCTTTTCCCTATAAATTATATCCCATTTCAGCAGTGGTGTTAAGAATCCTTTCTTGGCTGCTTGACAGCAACCCCCCTGCCTTTTCCAGACATGAAGCCAATGCTGTGAGCTAGCTGTAGGATGATCAAATGTCTGTGCTTTTAAGTTTTCTTTTTTTGGTATTGCTTAAGCACTTCTCTGCTTGGACCACTCATATAAATAAGTAAATAAATAAGAGTAATCTCAGTGCTGTCCTGCCAACTTCTCATATAGATTAGCCAGCAAAGGGCTAATCCAGCACAGAGGAATTGAAAATTTTACTGCAGAACAATAAAACAGAACAGTTCTGCATTCAAACTTCAGACTAGTCTGGAGTTCTGTCTGTTCCTGAGCAGGGGAAGAGCTTCTACCAAGCTCTCCATAAAGTCCCGGTGATGCTAATTCCTAAATGCAGACAAAAGTGGGTAGAGATACCTACTGACCAAGTGAACCAAGTTTTGCCTCCACTTGCTAGCATGCAAAGGCTGAAATAGTATTTTTCCACTACACAGACAAGACAGGAACTTTGCTCCTGTGATTCTCTTTCTGCTCCAGAGAAAAGCTCAATATATAGTTCTTGCACACTGAAACTCACAATGATGGAAAAGAAAAGCAATTTATCCCACCCACAAACACCTAAGACTAAAGTGGTGACATCAACATGAGAATCAGTACCTCTGAGCTGTGAATAGGCAATGCATGTCCATTCTCCACGGCCATTTCCTACACAAGTACATCTCATCATATGGCCCATATCGTGCTGTTTATCCCACTGGTCTCCAACACGGTACATGACACCATCATTGGTTGTGCAGATTTCTTCATGGGCTGGTTGAGAAGAAAGCAAGAGCACACTTTATGTGGCCAGAATTAACAAGGTCTTGAGGGCTTAGACCATTTGCAATGTCCCTTTATACTGTGTAGTGGTTTCTGCATCTTAACAAGGAAGCTTTAGGCACTCACTCAATTTCAAATAGCATTTTTGCTGGATGATGATATTCTCTAAATGCAGATTCCTTGTAGGGGCTCATTCATTTTAATTCTCATTTGAAAGCTACTAGAAATAGCTTCTGTACTATGTTCAAGAGGTGCTACATGAAAGAATCAGTTCTTGTTACATACATGCCTTTATATGAACATAGCCATCTGAAGACTCACATGTTCCACAAGCTGTTTAAGGACTCAGATGCTACATAGCCATTAGTTACCAAAAGCCTTCCATTTAAGAATTGGTAGTAACATTCCCTCCCACATGTCCCCTTACTGGCATCACAGAGATAAGCATGAATTGAGGAATGGACTACAGTATTGATTTTGAATTGAAATATTGAAATTTGCCATTTACAGGGTAACACACTGATACTTTAAGTACAGACATACTCCTAATCACAGATCCAGCAAAAGGAAGTGATGAACCATGAGGGAGAAGCTTTGGTAGGTGAAAGATAAAACCCTCACTTGCTACAAAGCTCTCTAATGGATCTACACCAGTTTCCACTAGCTGAGAAGCGTGCCTACCACTGACTTGTAGCAGAGAAGTAATGAAAATTGCCTTCTCCTGGCATTGCCTAGGTCTGTACTAGAGGTGATCAGTGGGGAAAAAAGACAAAATGAAACTTCAGAAATGTCTTAAAGGGTCTTGGTTTTGAATGCAGCTCACTGGAAGTCATCAATAACTGACCAATGACAGACAGCTCTCTACTTTCCAGCTCAAAGAACCACTTACAGGTAGTCCAAAATCCCTTTATGGTTCTCAGCCTTACCAGCCATAGGGCAGAACCCAAATTTCTGGTCAGCATCATAGTTCTCGGTGGTTCCACACCACTTCATGTTGTCTCTTCGCCCCTCAGAAGTACAGTCAGTGTAGTTGCGGTTGTTATACAGGAAGGGGAAGTGGCACAGAGCACCATTGGAATTGCCACCACGCGTCTGGACCAAAACTGTACAAAAGTGAAAAGAAAACAGATGCAAATGAAGCCTGCACTCTCCCTTAGCGTGCATGGAAAAGCTTGGAAAACAAACAACCAGAACTACTTTTTCCCATGTGTACCCTGTATATTATCCACAGGCCTCTTTTCTTGGCTTTAATTAATTCAGATCTGGAAACATAAGCCTTGCACAAGGTCAGCTTAGTTCAAACATTGCTTTGGAAGGAGTTATGGAGCCAGCCATGGGAATTCCTGGGGAATAGCAAAATCCAAAGCTTACTGTGTTTGGGAAGTAGCTTTGTAGACCCTTTGTGCCAAGGTCTAGGGAATCAAATAAACTCTCAGTTCTCAGCATACCTGTGTTATCTCACTGAGGCTATTACTCAGTTGTGCCCTTTGGCTTAAAGCAAAGTGTTAGCCCTCAGGAGAGGGTTACAATTCAGTTATGTATAACAGGACAAGTCAAAACCTCTCCACAGGTTAGAAGCTACATGTTTTGCAAGCAGCAGTGGAAAGAGGGCTGTAATCTACCTGAACTGCTCACCTCTTGAGCAACTCTGCTTTACAGTTAATGGAGAACAAGGAGGCTTTTGGTGAGGTTTTTCTATATTGATATTTCTCATTCTCCACAGTATATCACAAGAAGCCTCACTCAAACAAGAATGTGTGCACAGACAGGGACAGTGTTTGGGTTGTTTTGGGGTGGGTTTTTTTAAGAAAGAATATTGTATGTACTGCAGAGGAAGTCTTCACTTTTGTTAGAAGAAACAGCTGAAGTACAAGAAAGTTAAAAGAAAAATAAAGCTATGCAGTGTAAAAAGTGGTATTTTCATGTGGGAATGTGAAAAATTCTCTCCAAGATCAGATCCCAGAGAAGCTGCCTGGATTGTTCCATGGATGTCTGATGGGCTTCCCAGGAAGTGCAACCACACAGGTAGATCTGTGCTTTGAAGGGAACACTAACCATCCACAGAGAAGAGGGAATGCTGCTGTGTTAGTCATGCACCAGCTCTTGATCAGTGATCATAAATCACACTAAGATTACTGCTATATATGGCAACCTGGCTAGATAGTCAGGATAGAGGGAGTGACAGGGGACTGCACAAACTGTACTCCATGGATAACCCCTTCTTCCCAGCCTAATATGGGCATTGCTCTAGCAATTCAGCCAAGCAAACCCAAAGTCTAAGCATCCTTTGCACCAAAGCTCTACCCTGACTAGGTACTCCCATTCTAAGATCAGCTTAGAGAAGACACAACAGGACTCAAAGGGTACCCCTGTATCACCCTGAGCACCCTCCAAAGAAGCCAAGAGCACAAAAATGCCCTGGCACTGGGCAGCCCTCCGTTCACACAACTGCCTTGCTGCTGAGGCATGCCCAGAGTCCCTCCAGGCTCCAGGAATTGTTCAGGCAGCTTGTCCCTCTGTTCTCTGTTCCTTCCTCTATCTGTGCAGAAGGGTCATGTGCATGTGAAGATCCTCTGAGAAGAACTTACCATTCTGCTCAGTACAGAAGGAGTATCTCCTGTCCTGCTCAAAGTTGGAAGTGGTGCTGCACCAGAAGTGCCCATCGGTGCGGCCTTCAGTGGTGCAGGAGTAGAAGGTCCTTCCATCGTAGGTGAAAGGCAGAACACAGGCTTCTCCATCAGAATTGCCACCATACGTTTGGGTCACAGCTTTAAAACAAGCAAATCACAGCATTAGGCTCTGTCTTAGGGCAATCCCCAAATCTCAGGGCTCTAAACCAGCAATAGTCCCTCCTAAGCCAAGTCACTGGCTGCCGCAAACCCACACTGACTGCCATGGACCTGGGCCAATACACACCAACAGATGACTTAGTTCCACAGCTGTGTCATTCTTTTACATTCTTTTCCAAACATACATTATTGCAGCTTGATTTGAATAGTTATTAATGCTGGTCCCCAAGGGCTCTCTTCTCCCTCAGCATGTTATATATAACTCACTGGGAAATGTTTCTGCCCTACAGAACCAGGCTTTAAATAACCAAAACAACTATTTTTTCACCCCTTGCACCTTTCTCCAGCAGATTTTCTTCAGAAGACAGTTCTGATACACACATAAGAGGATTCTACTTAAATATTAACTTCCAGGGCAATTGTCTTGACATCTCACTGAACTGAACAGGCACTAAATACAAACTCATACCTATTTCCTGGCAGCTGACTCCATTGCCCAGGCAGGTACAAAGCATTTGCTGGCTGCCCTGTGTCTTGAGCCACTGCATGCCCACAGAGTACACCACTCCGTTATCAGTTATGCACTGGCCATATGGCTGAGGCTGGGGCTGTTGAGGCTGGAGCTGGTACAATGCAGTCTGCACATTCGTGAAGCTAGGAGAGCCAGATCCTGCAGTAGAACATGGCGGAGAAGTGAGACATGACATGCAAAGCTGAAGAACAAAATGCTTCCATTAAATGATAAGCTAATAAAACCTCAGGGACTCCATCAGATTGAAGACACAAGTCTATTAGCTTCTCTAGACACATTTTAGTTATTCCACTTAGCAAACTACAAAATTAAAAGAACTCCCACTTCTGCTAATGATAGCCTCTGGTTTCTGCCTCTGCAGAGTTGCTTTAGAAAGGATTAAGAGAGTCAACTGCTTTTCACAGGAATAGTTTAGAAACTTCTTTTTTTTTCCCCGTTTCATTGAAGGAAATGTAGAATAGAAAAACAAACTCAGTGACAAGACAATAAAAAAATACAACTAAGTAGGGAGAGAAAGCAAGAAGGACTAATTTAGAATTTTTCATTGAAAAAGAAAAATAAACCACAAATGTATTCATTTACTCTGGGATTCTTAAACTCTGAATCAAAGTTTTTGGCCCATTATCATTTGGAATAATACTGGGAGACAAAGAGGTTTGTTGTCTACATTATGGAAATTTTTGCTAATGATTCCCACAGGCATCTTCATAAATTCAGCTCTGCTGAAACAGGGGGAAATAATAATGGAAACAAAATACTGGCACCCTTGAAGCTTTGTGCATTTTGAAGTTCAGACCTTCTGAGAGTCTGAAGTTAACCTGCTGGTACCAAACAGTTAACGATCATTTACCAAGAAAAATTTAGTGCAGGTACTGCAGGAAAACAGAGAAGCTTTACATTGCAGTCACCAATAGGAAACCTAGATCCTTAAAATGGCAAAAAAATAATTTAGAAGCTGAAGACTTTAACAAACCTTAGGCAAAAAATAAATGCTACCTACAAACTAGGTAATATTTCATACCAAAATTACAAACTTTCTAAAGAACGTGTGTTAAATAGCATTGTACACATTCCCTGACATTTCTGGGTTTTAAAGCTCAACCATTAGTAGGTGTATTTATCTTGTCAAAGAAACCAGATGGTCTCAGTGGAGTTTAAATTAAGGACATTTCAAGAAAGTTACCCTGAGGCAAATACATAAAGTTCAAATATTAACTTGAAGTGCCCTGCTTCCAGCAAAAAGCTAGTACAGGGTTCCTATGTGTGCAGGGCCCTAGAATTGATTTACTGCTCTGTGGCTGTGCAGGCAATCACATCTAGTATGTGCAAGTCCCGTTTGTGTGCAGAAACAAAGTATAAATTAATATTATCTACTCATGCACAAACAAGGAGCATTTCTTGAACTCTGACCCTCTTTGTTGCTGATCTTTCCTGAATAAGACTCTAAAATCCCTAAATTAGGATGGCACAGTTCAACTCCAAGTCTTAGCCATTCAAATTGTGCTTTTCCTTGTCCCTTCCCCTTCCTTACACACTATGATGCCCCACTTACCAGTGCTAGTCGTATGCAGGGACGTGTGTCTTTCACATTTCCATTCACCTCTGCCGTTTCCAGTACAGATGCACTGAAGCAAGTTTCCACGGTTATCCTTCTTGCTCCAGGTATCTCCAATTCTGTAGGAAGTCTTGGTGTCATGGTCATTGCACCTATCTGTTTAGAAACATGAGTGTTAGCTAATCCTGCATTGAACAGCTTCACCATGCAATTTATAGTACTGAACCACCAACACCTTCAAATGAGCTGATCGTTTAAAGCCTTTATTGAAAGCCCACCTCATTTTTTGCAGCTCGCTATTACAAGTCTTATATATGCTAAAGCCTGCATTGCACAGCACAGGCTGAGAGCATCTGAAAATTCTGATGCTTTAGTCTAAGGCAAAGTTCCCATTTATTTCCAGATCTTTGTAGATGCTGTCAAAACTAGTGTGGTAACATTCCCAGTGTGAATATGGTAAGCTATCTTCAAAATCAATGTGAAAAAGCACATTCTGGATTGAAAACCTTCCTGCTAGTTACTTTTAAAGCTATTTTAGGCCCATTCTACCTTTAAAGCTTAAATGTGTTTTAATGTCTTTTTTTTTTTTTAAAGCAGAAGTCTTTGTAGCTGGAAAATTTCATACTATACATAGTTCAAGTTTGGGAATCTACTTCAATTGGAAGAAACTAAAACCTATTTGAGGGCAACATGTTAAATTCCATTTCTTCCAACAGAAGTGCACATGAAACTCCAGGAAAGTTAACATAAGCTGCTCATGTCATACAAAGAATATTAGTTTTTCTAAATCTCCCTGTTGTCTTTAATAACCACAGCCCCTGATGAATTGAGTAAATGGGTTCAAAGGACAGCATAACAAACTACTTTTGTCTTTATGCCAGATCCATGTGGATTAACTAGTTGTTCTTCCATTACAACATTTTACCTTCTCATTCAAGAGCAACTTGATACAGTGGCTCAAATATAATCATGGATCAATGAACAGGGATTTATGAAGAACTGTGGAAGGACATTGAATCATACCAGATTGCCCCTGAAAGAGCACACGAAATAGAATGTGGAAAGCAAGTTACTAATTCGCAGTACTTAAAACGACCAAAAATAGAGCATTTGCCATAAAAGTAGTAAATTGGTGAAGTATTCAAAATGTAATTTTGCAAATGTGAAAAAAGCCTGTCTCATGGACACTGATTCTCAAGTTAAGACAATGAGAAGCTGAAATGTCCCCTAAGAAATGAGCTGTGATTCTGGAAAAGACTGGCCATAGAAGATATATAACTGCAGCACATACTGAAGTGTAATCATAGCATCATAGAACAGTTAGGGTTGGAAAGGACCTTAAGATCACCTAGTTCCAACCCCCCTGCCATGGGCAGGGACACCTCACCCTAGACCATGTCACCCAAGGCTCTGTCCAACCTGGCCTTGTCATACCACTTTGTGGGCTATAGCTGCCATTTTACATACATAAATTTGAATTTCTCTATTTGATTGTATTTGAAAACAAAATGAAAAATGAACAGGTCATTATATTGCAATTTCCCCTAGAATATAACAGTGCAGACCTAAGTTATGGGAGGAAAGACACTGCCAAATAATTTTTATTAGTAATAGTAACTCCTCCAAAATTCACAAACAACACATTCTGGTTTATTCATTCCTATTTCACAGTTAATGATTTTTCCCCATGTGTTTTTAACAAACTTAATATTGTCAAGGCTGGTTTGATTTTTATAGCTTATTTCTTGACCAAGTCTCTTCAGATCTTCAGTTTTAATCCCAACCCTCCTTAAGTGTTCTAGTTCTTTAGAAATCTGCTGTTTATATAAGCTGAAAGCCATTATCCATGTGCCCCAAGGCAACTGAATACAAGGCAATTTAAGGGCTGCAGAAGCATTTCCCAAACCTTGCATGACAAAAGTGCAAGGTACAAAGTTAAACTTTCTTGAGGCAACCGGTGTAAACCATGATAGCTCCACAACAGAGCTTGCCCCTAACAGAACTGGAACAGAAGGTAGATAAACAAAAGGGATTTTAGGTTTTAAAAGCCCTGTTTGCTCTGCAAATACAAATAAAAAGGAACATTTACAGTAACGTCCTTCAGTGATGTAAAAAGTAAAGTGGTCACCTGCCCTGTTGAAGCACGTTTACACAGAAGACAAAATGGCAAGAAAAACTAACAAGCGAGACAGTAGAGCAGACAAGACAAAACATGTTTTAGCTAACGTATATATTGAACAGCAACAAAGGGAAGAAACAAGACAACATTTCAATTCGACAGATCCTGCTGCTGTAGTAGATCACTAATTCTCCCTCAGGAGAGACTACCTCAGAAATAAAGCTGAACACCATTTTGCAGACCAAGCAGTTTCCCTGACAGGATTCCTGGGAGATGCACAACTGCAACTCAGCTGGCTGCAGATTTCTTACACCTTTCTCTCTCAACCAGGTTCAAACCCCAAATAATCCTCTGTCACCAGTACAGATCACCCGCACACCAACGGGTCCTCAGATAGCAAATGGGACAAGTAAAAGCTCCCCTCACCCCAGAGGAGTTTATTTTCCACTGCTTCTCAGGAGGCAGCCATCCTTCTACAACTACAGTTAACATGCAACAGGACAGAAAAAGGAAGACATTCTCTTTTTGACGCAGGACAGAGTTGGAAAATCAAGATAAATAAAAAGGAGCAGGGGCCAGCCCAGCACTTACTTCTGGAGGTGCAAGTGATGCGGCCGCTGCCCTCTCCCAGGCAGGTGCAATCCACCATCATCCAGCCCTGGTAGGGCTTCTCCCAGGTCTCACCGACCACATAGGACGTCCCGGCTGTGTTATCGTAGCACCGCTCAGCTGCGAGAGGGAA
>NW_009936741.1:76822-80650 GCF_000696875.1 Nestor notabilis
TAAGAGTCCACCCAGAGCTACCCAATACATTGAGGTGCATCAGGGAAGACAAGGAGGAAGAAGCCATTCACCCTCACTGAGCTGGGGGAGAAGAAGGGAGCCACCACCTACCCACGGGCTTGCAGGTCCACTCGCCCTTCCCGTTGCCCAGGCACACGCACTCCAGCATGTAGCCACCCGTCTCATGGGGCCGGCGCCAGGTATCACCAATCTTGTAGGACTGGCCGCCCTCATGGCAGCGGTCTGCAGCGGGAGAGAAGGCAGCTGAGGTGAAGGCAAGGACAGCAGCATGGTGACAAGGTAAGGGCTGCCCAGCGGGGGGCAAAGAGGGTCACTGGGGCAGTGAGGAGAAGGAGTGGGGCAGCCATGGCCATCTTACCCCCAGCCTGCAAAATGGCACCTGATGTTTTCCACAGACACCCACCACTCTCTGCGCCTCAGGTCCTATCCTTTCCTCTCAGCTAACCCCCTCCATGTTTCAAACCACAGCCAAGACCTGGCTGGTGAAAAGGGACTGCCAGGGCCTGAGGAGGTGCTGTTTCTCCCTCAGGTCCCCCCCACAGCCTAAGGGCTGGGGAGGGAGGGTTTGCCTCCATCTTGTTCTGAGGTGGTACCTCTTGAGTTTCTCTGTGTCCACCCCTAAATAGCACGTGGAGAATAAGGAGGTGCTTGGTGTGACACCCTAGTCAGACATTGGTCCTGTTGGATTTGGAAATCCCGCCCTTTGGAAAGGCAGATTCCCAGCCTGCCACTGCCCCACAGCCCTGAGGTGCAGGCTCAGGCAGGGAAACATGGAGAAAGGGCAGTTTGCAAACACAGGGGTTTCTTCCAAGAATAAAAATAAAAAAGGGGAACACATACCCAGTCGTTTATTAGGAGCCACTAAAATGTTTCATTGGCTCATTTATGAAAGCAGGGAATCTGAGTTACGAAGATTGATTCAAAGCCAGTTGCAGTCAGTGAGACCCTCCAGTGAGCTCTAAACCAGGTTGATGATGAGGAAATGAGACTGCTTTTATGTTTGCAATTTCCTTGCTGACTCTTTCTTTTCTTACAACACTTACCATCCCTGCCCAAAAAGGCCATTAAATTCAGAAGGGCTTCAGCTCTACTTGTTAAATTCAATACATTTTGTCCATGCCATAATGATGCTGGCTTCTGAGTCCTCTGTGGCAATGCTACTATGATCATAATGTGTGTTCTAAAACAAGAAACTGAATACTTTTAAGAACAAGACTCTTCTCAAAAGTGCCTCAAGGACTTTGAAATCTCAGTCTCAAAGTCCTGATACAGTGGTCTTCATCTGTGCTCACAGAAAGCCTGACTGTGAACTGAAGGGAAATTGTGAACAATCCACTGACTCGATAAGGAAAGGATTCCAGAGAGAGATGTGAAAGGCAGGGCTGGGGATAAAGAATCAAGGGAATTGAGGAAGGTACAAGAGGAAAGTATGGGGGCTGCTGGTGAAATGGAATTGCAGAAACACATCGAGCTGGTGTCTGGGTATCAAATCCTAGCTCCATCTGGGACAAGTGACATTTTTGGAAGACAGGGGGACTGGCTCTAGGATGATGTTTATTTATTATTATTTATTCAGAGTAGTCCCATTAATGCCAGTGGTGTTACTCTGACTCACCACCTGCAGAGCAGACCCTCACCTGGTTTTTTTCCCAGTCAGAAAAACTGTTTTCATAAATTCACCTGTGAAGATGTAACACACTCTTGTATATAGTAAATGTACTAACCTGTATGTCTGGACACTAACAGGAATTTTTGGCCTGTGTTTTTACACAGAGCCCTTTACCTCTTAAGTAGAAGAGGAATTTGGTTGTGCAAATGTCTGTACGTGGGACAAGGACTTTCAATTCCAATATTTTAACAGTTTTTGCATTAAACCCCCTCAACACTCACTAATGGGCATTGGGAACATTGTGTAAGTTGCTCTGGAAAACGTGAGGCTAAGGAACAATAACTCTAGTAGTAGGCTCTTAGTTACATACTGGCAATGGTGCAGCTGATTCTTCCACGTCCAGCTCCAATGCAAGTACAATCCCAGATCATGGAGTCCTTGGGGCGCTCATAAGTCTCCCCTACTCGATAGGTGGATCCAGTGTATTTGTCAAAGCAAGTTTCTTCAGCTGTGAGGGGGGAAAAATCAGCTTCATGTAACCATGCCAGTAACACGTACAGTCAACAGAAACACACATTCCTCACCTCCTCACACAGATGCTTTTTTTTTTTCTCCTGGGAAAAAATGCATATCAATCTCCTGTGTCTTCCTGGGATGGAACAGCAGAGAGGAAGTTGGGTGAAATTTACCCCCTCAAGGTCCCCATGATGCTGAATAGCCCACCTTCCCTCCCCCAGAGGGCAAGAAGTGGAGCATGGCATGTGGCAGGCATGCCCTGAAAAGATCAATCCCAGCTGTTTGAAGTGCAACAGAACCAAAGACAGGAGGGAGCAAACATCCCCTAGAAGCTGTCTGCTTTGTCATGTTAATCCTTGTTCTGACTTGGCAAAAAATAGAGTATATTAATCCCAAAATCTACAGCAGTCTCAAAGTCAACAGTACTACTTGTGAATTGTTCACGCTCGTGCATGAGTAATTGATTACTGAACCACTGTGTGAATGCTGCCACCAAACTTTGAGATCTGCAACACAACAACCTTCTTCACCTCTGGACAGATAAAATTAATTGTGCCACAAGGGAAACTTGCTATTGGACTGTAAAACCTGGGAATCCTTGCAGGGGAAGGAAAGATAAATTAAACCCCCTTTTATGGAGTAAGGAGGCTGAGTACTCCTTAAAATACTCTAGCTGTGAGGCAGGCAGCACACAAGCCTTGCAAAACAGATTGCTGGGACGATCCCATCTGTCTTACATGAACACTATCAGCCAGGAACCAGTTTTTCTCTCTCATATCTCTAGAGCAACATAAAGGAGTTATGGCAAACCAGTGGCTTCAGACCAATAAATACAGACAGCTCACATCTGATAATCTAAACTACACTGTATCCCAGAGAGATGCATCTTCCAGCAGACATGGCATTTAGAGTTCTTTGTGTTACCTAAGCTTTTTCTGCAGAAGACTAAACAATCTCATTTTACACTCAATTATAGAAAGCTCACAGCACGGCTGGAGGGGCTGTGGAAAGCTGTAAGTTGAAATATTTTTAAACAAGCTGACGACACTGCGTAGCTATGAAAAGTTGGGGTGAAGCAATCAAACAGCACAGAGCCAGAGCTGCAAAGTGACTCCAGATTTGAACTTCCCCGTGCGAGTCCAGGAGTCAGTTCAGTTCATTATAAAGAAGAGGCTGGCTCCAAAATTAATGTTTAGATCCAATCCTCCAGAGGGATGAGTGATGTTTGGCTCAGGGTTCTGCTGGCAGGCCCATCGCTAATGAAAAGCATTTCTTAAAATCCCAAGCCAGATCTTCAGTGTAATTGAATGTAGATCCGTTACTGACCCTAAGTACCAAACTTCAGCTGAAAAACCCGGTCTGCCAGTTATAACTCGGTACAAGGCTTAGCGTACTCGGCATCAAAAGCCACGCTGGGGTCTTGGTGCAGACAAAAGAGACCACCAACTTACGTTCAGGCTTGCTTTCGCAGTTAAACCCTCTGCTTCCACCATAGCAGGTACAGACCAGCGTGTTTCCCAGGTAAATGCGCTCCCACTGCTGGTTTATCTGATAGTATCTTCCATTGTCATAACAGGTCTCTGGGGGGCGGGAAAAGGGGGAGGAAGGGAAAAGCAGAGGGAGAAGAGAAAGAAAAGTTCGGCGTTACGGACGGTAGAGGTAAGGGAGAGCAGGGGTATGGC
>NW_009936742.1:0-27042 GCF_000696875.1 Nestor notabilis
AGGGACTCTTCATTAGGGACTGTAGTGGGAGAAGGGGTAACGGGTTCAAACTTTAAAAGGGGAAGCTTAGATTAGATATAAGGAAGAAGTTCCTCACAGTGAGGGTGGTGAGACACTGGAATGAGTTGCCCAAGAAAGTTGTGAATGATCCAGCCCTGGCAGTGTTCAAGGCCAGACTGGACAGAGCCTTGGGCAACATGGTTTAGTGTGAGATGTCCCTGCTCATGGCAGGGGGGTTGGAACTAGGTGATCTTAAGGTCCTTTCCAACCCTAACTATTCTATGCCCAAAAGAGAGCAAGTGCCTGGAGTGTAAACCCAGGATTTTTCGTTAACACCTTTATCCCTTAGTTGTGAGGACAGCAGAAGTCACATGCATCAAGGAGGACTTAAGAGACTCTCCCTTTATACAAACCAACTAGGAAACGTGAAAGGTTTTACATCTTCTGACAAGAAAAATACAGACTCTAAAAATGCTTTCATGTAGATTCATCTTTAGCCTCTAGCAAAAGCGTCTAAGGATTTCTCTATATTTATTGGTATCATTACATGTACAGGAATTATCCCAGAAGTAGGGCAGGGCTGAACTAGTTTTAGGTCTGGCTAGATAAGTATGCATTATTTTGAACTCTAGGAGACTATAAAGCATAATATTAAAGTTACTAGTCTAACTAGCAGAAAAACAGAAAACCTAATACAAAATATAAGGTATAAGAACTGCCATATTTAAAAATACAATGAAATACGACATGAGGCTGAAAGGCAAATACGATTAAGAGTAAAGATTTCATTAATTATGTTTTAGAAATACTTTGCAGATAAGTACCAAAGGCAATCACCTCATATGAATGTTAGTGAGGTTTCAGATTGGTTCATCATTCAGTGAATGATGAACAAAAATTCAGAACATTACATGACAGAATTACAAACATTACAGAACAAAATCTCATTAACTAACATTAAAAACCCCCATGCATACATATGCATTTATTCTCTGAGCAAACAGTATATCAGCATAAAAAGATATCTTTCAGCATCTTTTCTTGCTAAGCAACTGTAGCTTTAAAAACAAAACAGCTTTTTTCGGACAAGACTAGGTAAGCAGGTAAATTTTGGTAAACAAAGCAGTTTCTTGATCTCATTGGGTAGTGACAATCACAGCATTGAAGCCTGGCAGAAAGAGTGACATAGTTTATTTTCTTTTCCAACTAGTTCAATTCCTTAAGATATAAGTTTTCAAATGGTAGAGCTTAACAAAAAGAATATTGTCCTTAATAGGTATGTATTCTACATATTAAAAGAGAAAGAAAAAAGAAAGAAAAAAATCTTTTCCTCTCAGTGAATTTCACATCCAATTCAAATTGGTAAAAACAAAAAGGAAAACTTTAACTTTTTAGGTTTCTTTTACAGTTCTTAAGAAAATGCATTATTCTTTGACTGCCTCTTTGAAAGGCAGTTTGGCAATACAAGTCAGGGACCAGTCAGTGTTTCAAAATACTGGGAAAACCCACAATTGACTGAATTTCTTCATGTATAGTGAAAACAGGGCTACTTTAAGTGTCACTTAGATTACGCATCTCTCTGGGAAAGCTACATTTTTAGCAAACACAGTGTCCCCTAATACTTTACCTTGAGCTTGATTGGGATCTGCACGTATAAAACAACAATCCTAGAAATAGATCTTTTACCTGTAAAGATGTCAAGAATTAAATATTTTTTCCCCATTTCCTCATCAACATACTTTATAACCTTGCCTCAGAACTAACACTCCAAATAACAAGAGGCCAGCTCAGTCATTTGGCGTTTATTGTAAACATTTCTCTGAGGCACCATCTCTTTTTAATTGATGCACTCTTCAAGGTTAAAACAAATATTTCATAATGCCTAATAAAAATTCAGAGCTGCCTCTGACAATCATATTTTAAGCATTTACTAGCCTGGCCTGCATTTTGATCAAGGAGTAAATGAAGAGATCTAAAACTTTAACTCCAACCTTTACTTTATTTCTTCCTAATATAAGCCTTTGAGGACATACCTTTCTTCTCAGAGTTTCAGATTCCCACTAAAAAAAGGAAATCCTAACAAATCCCTTCAAGCACCCTACATGACATTCTCCTGTTTTCAGGTCTATTTTACTTCTTTGTGTTCCAGAACACAAACCCTCCTCTTTGAGGCCACAATAACTAATAAATAAAATTTCTAAGAATTGTTATATTCTTAAAACAATATTTCTCCTCCACAAAGGCTGACGTACTTTTCAAACCAAATATGTTTTCTTACAGATTGTGTGAATTGAATAACCATATACAACAGCCTCCTGGACACAAAATTTTTCAAAGTGGTTGGTTCATTTGGCCTCAGTTTGGATTTCCAAAAACACAAATTTTGCCCTTACCTCAGCCAGCCTTACAGGGAAGGCTTTCAAAGGCCAAAGAGAAGCTTTTGGCTCCACAGGGCTATGAAGACGACACTTTGTGCTGCTACCCATAGGCTGCACAAGCTATCCACATCTACGGATCCACATGTCTACGGATATAAATATGATTTTCGCTGTGCTTACAGTTGCACTACAGTTTTGTAGTGATGCAGGCAACCTTTCTATTCAGAGAAAAGCAGGTGTTTTACATTTCAAAATTCATTCCCCCACAGCTTGAGTTTCTTTTTTTTTTTTTTTTGTTTTTTGTTCCAGCAAAGAAAATGTAAAATAATAGTTTCTGATGCCCCCCTAGTTCAAATTGGAAGTGACAGAAGACCTATTAGTTTATACAGAGAGAGGAAAGCCATCTCTTTCCAATCCATCACCAAACACCTTAAAAGAAGGTGATAAGGTTCCTAAGAACAGATGCTGGTAACCCTTAGAATGAATGAACGTGGGGACTGACAGTATCCACCCTACTGATAAATGGTGACAGAAATCTCCACTAAAGCAGTGTAAAAGTACAAAGGAAGCACAACCTGCACAAGGAAAGCTATTGATTGATAGATCCCACATGTGCTTTATGGTAAGAGCTGTAGCCCTGTAAGGTATCTCCATGGAGTATTGCCTGCTCTGTCACATCTGGAATAAAAAGCCTATACTGAATCAACTGTCTACTGGCTAAGCTTGAGATTTATTTGGCTTTCTATTTTAATACAATTTTGATAAACAAAGATGTTCTGGAGGAAGGTACTCCCACACTCTTACATACACATGCCACTGCTCACTCAAGAACCCAAACATGCAAAATTACCTGTCCCTATTAAGGTCCTTAACAGCTTCTTTATAATGTGCTATGCAGCCAGAATAATCCATTACATCTTTTTATCTTATGATCTTTCTGGTGACACACTCAGGACAGCACGCGCAAAGACTGACAAGAGACTGCATGAGTGCTACTTCTGACAGAAAGCAGAGTTCAACATTTATTCATCGTTAATTTGACTGTACAGTATTACCAAGATTACTGTAGCACACAATGTTCTTGTAAGGTTATGAACTGGTTTGCATCCTTCCACTGCTAGAATTTAATACTGTGTTAAGTGTGATATATCTCATCCATTATTAATCCTGTCCAGTTCTGCAGCATCTATAAAATCAATGTTGAATACTATACTCTTAAGGCTCCTGCCAAATCTGAAAGATGTATTATTAACATGTTTATGTTCCAGATAGGTACATTTAACCCACACTAAACAATCTGCATGTTCCGCTTGTGTGTTCCTGGGGAATATTTATCCTATCGATAAAGCCTAGGAAAGTGCTTTAGTATAGTTTATGACAGCATTACAAGTACTGCTCAACACAAAGTAAAGTTACAGATAAAATCTGAATAGGCCTATTATTGTTTTTAGAGCTCGCTAAATAAGCTATATAATTTTCCTGGACTTCAGAAAGCTCTCATTCAAGAACAAGAAAGAAAACACTGATCAAATCCTAGTATTTACCGATAGTTAGGATCACTGGCCATAGCTATTGACGTTCAGGATTACAATAAATACCCACCCCCAGTGCTGTGAAGTAAGGCAGACAAAGCTTTACAGCATACACCTGTCCCTTGAAAATTCTTATGCATTATATATTTTATAAACCAAACATTCAGGAGGAGGAGGGAGGAATAGTGAAAATTCTATTCCAACTTCTGCAGTGTGCTGCATTGTTTCCACTTCAGAGACCTTTTCAAGGAATTCTATACCAATAAATATTACTCCCTGCCACCTATCTGCTGTATCCATAGTACTGAAAGAAAATATCTTTAATCAGAACATAAGGCAATGTTCTAGTCAAGATATGATTCTCTAACACTGCTGTAAACCTTCCTCTCTTCTCTGAGAGGTCTGTAGGTACTTCAGCATCAGTTTCAGGTAGAACAAATATAACTCTGTGCTCGATTCAGGCCACTGTCCAAAGTAATCCCAAAAAATAATTTTTCACTTAACACTCTTGGTTTTGGTCCAGCATACAGTGCTACATACATATGCACAGAGCCCCTGCTTTGGTGGTTCTATAGAAAAACTGTATTGCTGAACTTAAACTTCAGGCCAGTCAAAATTCTTTGAAGTTAGTAAAAAGTGGTATTTAAAGTATGTTACACTGTTAAATCTTTTGCAATTCTGGTGGTTTGTTTCATTTCCACTACTTGATTTGAGTAACACCAAGCTAACCGTACGGTGGTATTTTCCAAAGACTTATTACCCAAATGCTACTGGGATTCCCAAGAGTAAGACAGCAGTAACGGAATAGAGTAGGTTAACACACTGAACATGTATAACTCATCTTTGATACATTTATAGTAATTTGAAAGTCTAGCTATCATTAGCAATACATTGAACATAGTAAAATTGTGAAAATAATCTTACCACAAAATTTTCCATTTCTGACAGCAATTTAAACAGACAATTGTGAGAAACACTCAATTGTGTAATTAAACTATCTGGATAAAAGGCAACAAGTTCTGCCTCTTTTTATTCTTCCCCTTCCTTTCCCCCTCCTGCAAAGTATGTGTTTGCAGACACTCTTAGTGTAACACTCTAAAGATTCACTGCAATTTTTTAACTTGTGCTTAGTATTTCTGTGTGGCACAAAAAAGTACGGTGACATTACTGAATAAGTTACTTGACATCAAAAAGATTTTTTTCCATTCAGTAGTTCCATTTGTTCTCTTTCCATCTTTAATTTGACCCAAACTTTTGAAAAAGAAATGTACATATACATTCTGAAACACATCTATACTGCAGTCAGTCAATAGATGAACTGTACTTAACTAAACATACAGGAGGTAGGTGCACTGATACACACTCAATGCTGTTCCACTCAGTAGCTCCCACCGTGACCTATAAACACCTACACTGTCTGCTAGCAGCCTTAGATACTCAGCTGGGAAGTGGATATCTACTAAAGAAGGATTAACGTATAGATCTTCAACCTCACATCTAACTGAAATAAGAAGTGAAAATGAAGGAAAAACTAGACTATCCAACGTGATAGAAGTAATAAAAGGGGAACATAATTCTCATCTGTTAACCTTGAATATCTGCTAGCTCAAGATTTTCACATTCTTCATATATCTCTTCACTGTTCACTCCTTAATAACTACTCAAAAATCTGCTGCACATTAAAGAAATGCAATATAAATTTGACTGGACTCACTACATCTGAGATATCCTCCAATACAGTATAAAGCTAATTTAGCTGTCACTTTCTGTAAGTAAAATGACAAATATCTGTAATATCTGTCAAGATATGAAAGCTTTAAAAAGAGTTATGCAGCTGTCAACATTTTGATGACTTTAACAAGAGAAAAATAAACGAAGAAGAGCAAATAGACAGCATGTCTGTTGTGTATCCAGTTGCCAAAATCTCCTATTACTTATATTAATAAAAATAAAATTACTTCATAAAAATAAGATAAAGAACAAGGGCTTTTGGAATAAATTGATACAGGTAAACATATTAGTACCAGTGAAACACAACCGTAGAAAGCACTGCTGAAAAATGAAATATGGGTCTCTCCAGTAACTTAATAATTATCATTCTATACTATCCAGCACTTATTTAATTTAGAATTACCATTTAAGCACCAACAACTTTTTAAGGCCTTAGAAAGCACACCCAAAGTATGACTGGTCAAATATTTGGCTTCCCATTTCTCAACATTTCTTTACATATTTTAGTGATTCAGCAATAGCTTAGATCATTTAAGCTCCTGAAGGAGGAACCTGTTCATGTTCCAATATTGCATGCTTTCTGCAAAAAGGTATCTTAAAGGTTGCCTGTAAAGACATTTTGACTGAGGCAATTTTTATCCCCTTTCTTGCACGTGTATTGTCAGTCTATTTTTATTTAGCTGTCAGTTTACAGGTGCTGACAAAAGCATATGCCTTCCTCCTCCCTCCATGCAGAAAAACCAGATCATTTGTTCAGAGTTTTAGCTTAACTTATCCCATATTATGCCTGGGCTTTACGAATGTTGCATAAAACACCCCGTTCAAAAGGAAAATCTGAAATACAGGTATCCTGGCCGGGATCTTGACCTGGGATACAGGACCTTAAGCTCTATGACTGTATCAACAATGAAAATATGCCTGCCACTAAATATCTTACCATAGCAAAAAGCAAAATAGCAATAAAATTCCTTTGCTTTGCATTGAAAAGAATCATGAGTTTTGAAAAATCTGATTATAGCAAATATGAATACTAGAAGTTTTCTTCACTTTCATATACTGAACTCCACTATACAGACAATTTAAATCTGTTTCAGAGAATAGGAATGCAAATCCAATCATTTAGTAAAAAATTTAATAGTGATGGAATCTGACACAAGCAGTCAAAAAGGAACATCTTAAGGCTGCTAATATCAGAAATCTGTGTGTTTGAAAACAGTATTTTGATTTTGCCCCTGATCTCAGCCCCATAGCACCAAGCAGACTTTTGTAAAGCAAGAATTTATCGGTGACGGAAAATAAGTAGCTAGCCTCCTTCTCATCAAATCTCAAGGTGAACCATCAGAATAAGACGTAGTTTTTCCAAGGTATTAAATCAAAAAATTAGCTCCTGCAAGTAACAATAAAGAAGATAATATAAAGGATCCTAGAAATAAGCAAGAATATGTTACACCTTGTGCTTAATACAACCATATTTGTAAAACAGACTGCCTGCAGTTGCAGGACTTGATAATCAGTGTCTGTTGATAGAATGCCCAAACTTTTCTAAATGTTAATTTTAGTGGCTGAAGAGTAAGACCGCATTTATACAGATGTCTCACTACTGCACCATCAAAAACATATGGTTTTGAAGTATTCTTGATAAATGGATGAAAACATCTATACTTACACTCTTATTTCATTTGAAGGCAATGCAAATTGATTTTGCTTAAGTTGATTTCAACTTGTAAGAGACCAAAATAAGCTTTCCCCACACCAAGATTATCTACTTCTGGTTTTGCAACAGCTATTTAAAGAGCTTTCTACCTACTAAAACAAAGACCTGTGAAGCACTTTCTTTTCCTCACAAAAACCGTGTGTGTGCATGCACATTTTCTTTCTCAGCTTTCAGTTTGAGATTCCCCAGATTTCCTTAACACCATCATCTGATGTGAAAATAAATTTATTAGCCATCTAGAAAAAGAAGGCAAACTGCTAGGCATGATCTAACCAGATCTCACGTTAAGCATGATCAGGTTAAAGACCTCAGTGAGGGACCTGAGCAATCAACAAACAAAAGAACCAAGAAACTATTTAGGTTTTCACTGTCATTAATACAAAAAAGAGAAAAGAAAAAAAAAATCAATATATCCTGAAAAAGAATCTCGGAGTGGCTCTAAAAAGCAGTCATCATCTGTGATTCTTAATAATCCTATGAAGTGCTAAGTTCAAAAAGGTACTGATAGGACAACAGAAGTATTTATGGATGTAATGATGAGGTACACATGACTACACAGGTAAGATTTTACCCTACTATTAATTAGGTGGCTGTATTTTATCCGTAACATATTACAACCAACAGGTATGAGAGGGTTTCTAGATGGAAAGATGTACATTGTCATTAGTTTATGGGGTTTTAGCCAGAGAGAGATTCCCATGAGACACGATTCTGTGGCTACTCTGCTTCACTACGTTTATTCACTCCAAAAGACTAATGGTCATATAGCATCACTTGGCTCCAAAACAAAGAAACAATGCAAAACTGAAATGAGCTGTAAAAAATGACAGGGTAAAACTCTAATTTAGCTACTTAAAATAGTAACTTAATGATTTATAAACAGATTTGCATATCTATTTTTTTTCAACAATGATGTTTCCCGTTTCACTCGCATGGATGTGTCAATACAAATAATGAACAGGTTAAGTACTTTTAAACTAAGATCAAAATCACTAAAAAGACAATTTGGGTTTGGATTTTTTGGTAGTGTCCCTCTTACGAAGAGTAGACGTTATCTGCCTTCTATTATCAATAAATTATATTATTTATATATTTTTAAAATTTATAAACATTTTAATTCACATAAACAACTGAATTATTGGGTACAGTTTAAAACTATTCAGAGTACAGACTAACTATCCTTAACCCAGCATCCATGTGATGAGAAACTGCAATTCACTTAGCAGGTGACATTGGTTACAGGTTCTGATACTGTTCAGGGGTAGGGTGTGGAGGGGTAGTATGGGAATTAGCATTAGCTGTAAATTTATCTTCCTTATTTATACCTGTCCAAACACAGCAAAAGGAAACATGTCTTAGACATCAGAAAATGAAGCCTTCAAACATTGCTACTCCACATTATCACGCTTATCTGATTTCTTAAAAACAGGAACAGCTGCATTTACTGATAAGAAAGCAGGAAGATGTTGTATGTTTTTGCACAGATGTTTGTAAAATCCTTCTTTGTTAAGCATATGTCTAAGAAATAAGCCACCTTTAATCTCTAATGGTTAAGTCAAATGAAATAAATGACATACCATAGTATCTTTAAAACATATACAAATAGAAGAAATCAACATTCATGGGTTTGTAGAGAAAGGAAGTTATTTCAACTTTGTAACTTCAGTTATCACAGATACTAAGAACTGACTGAAGATAAATGAGACTAAATGTCAAGCAAACATTTATTAATACTACTAGAAAAGTATACTTACATTCACAGCCTGTACTTCAAAGTAGTATGGAAAAGCCCTTCTAAATGCAAACATTGTATTGCAAACAACTGAATTATAGATAAACAAAGTATTAATAGCAATCTTCACGCTACAGTAAAGGCATGTATGATCATTTCAAGTTTTCATTATTCTACATTATATAGCAAGGCAATCACGGTTTGGGAAGTTTATCTTAAGAGAATAAAGCAAAGGAATGAACTTCTAAAAGAAAATTTCATTTTTATATTTTACACCATATATATCATTTATACATGCATGCTCCATGGAAAGTGACATATGTATATTCTCACTACACATAACTTTGGACTATTTGAGTCCAAAGACAACATACACAACAGGCGCTTAGTAAACTTCTTAAAAAACAAGCACCCATAAAACAAATCAATCTCTGGTAGATTACTATAAAGGCAAGTAATGACTATTACAAGCACTGCATCATAAACTGCTAAACTCTATCTGAATAATCCCAGGTTACCAGATTCAATCATGTAATCAGAATTTAAATCTTTCACACCACAAAAAAAAAAAAAAAAAAAAAAAAAAAAAAAAAAGGAAAAAAAAATTCTTTACAGATTGCTTAAAGATTTAGGTAAAACCAGCCAGTTCCAGAGAAGTTGGATACCCACCCAAGGCAAAAGTTACATTCATTCGCATAATTGGCTGAAACAGGAATAGGCCAATCTTGAAGCTGAAAGTCACATATCGTAGTGCTTTTCTTGTGGGTTTTGGCCATTCAAAAGTAATGCCTGTTTCCCAAAGATGCCAGGTAGCAGAATTCAGGACATCAGGACCCCAGGGGTTTCACTATGGAGCAAAGCTGAGAAGGAAGCAGGTCTGTGACCCCAACAGTAGTAGAACCCTATAAAGGGAGTCAGGTTATCCCTTACTCAGCACTTGCAGCCTGGGAAGTGGACCGCTTACACTAGAATAAGACCTGAAGCCCACCAGAAACCATCATGTGATGTTTAGTATGGTTGTTTATTAAGCAGCACATCAAAGTAGAAAACTGCTTCCTAAGGAGCAAAGAACTAGTCTGGCACAGACAAATAGGAAGCATTACTAAAATCACAAGAAATACCCCAGTTAAGAAGAATTACCACACATATTAACCAACTGCTAGTACTTAGATTCCCTGAAGTCATCTCAGTTACAAGGATTTTGCAGTTAACTATGTACTGAATAATACATTGCATAGAAGGGAAAAACAGATAGCATACGGAAAGCTATGCTAAATATTAACAACAAAAGAAGAATTGCAGATTTCCTTTCCAGAAGTTTATGTAACCTCACATTTTCATTCAGGAAAACAATCATTTTTAACAATGCCTCAAGATGTCCAAAGTTATTTTTCAGAAAAGATCAATTCATGCTACTGACCTGATGTTTCAGAATTCTGCATGTTAAAATGCAAACTCATCATTTTACAAGCAAGTCATTAAAATGAAATTGTTTTATCAATGAAGTCACATAAAATCAACATGGATTTTTATTTCTGTGTACTACTCAAGTTTGTTTCTGTCCTACTTCTTCCCTTGAGTAAGAGGAGATGGCTCTTTCATGCAAGCATTGAACATACAGCATCAGTCAAATGCAGGCAGATTGTCCCTACCAACATGGGAGAAGAGATCAAATTTACTGTT
The DNA here is from genome assembly GCF_000696875.1 of Nestor notabilis. Classification (NCBI taxonomy): domain Eukaryota; kingdom Metazoa; phylum Chordata; class Aves; order Psittaciformes; family Psittacidae; genus Nestor; species Nestor notabilis. The sequence continues at coordinate 10,771 of NW_009936742.1, forward strand.
GAGGGAACAGTAAATGAAATTACTCAACAACCTAGAAACATTGCTTACTGATCTCAGGACAGGCGTATCAGTAGAGGGGTAGCCCAGAATGTACCATATATATCTGTCACATACTTCTGAAGTGTCAACTACACAAAACGGAATGTGAACTGGTCTTTCTGCTTAGACACAAAACATGGTCAGCCTACAGTAATGGCTTAAGACCAAGAAAACTTTTCAACTGCTCATTAAACAAATTGGCTAAGACTCAACTCATGCAACTGAAATCATAAAACTAAGAACCTTTAATCACTACAATTCCATAGATAAATGTATTAGAAGAGACAGCCTGGAGGTGAAAAGGCTCTGTAACCTGTCATTTTTGTGCTTTTAAGAGTCTACTGCTGCCACAGACTTTTGGTGGCAAAATGAAATCCACAGCTACAAGGTTTTAGAACATTAAGTCAACATTCAGTAGTGGCAAGGCCTATTTTAAAATAACCTAAATATTTATCACCCTTATGAAAAAAAATCAAACCAAAACAAAAAAAAAAAAAATCCAAAACCAAACACATCCCCCCCCCCCAAAAAAAAAAAAAAAAACCAAAAAAAACCCACAAAAAAAAAACCCAAACAAAAAAATACAAAAAAAAAAAAATTTCTGGAAGAAACCAGCAGGTTAGTTCTTTCGGAGGTTTCTGTTCTTTAATAATTCTTATTCCCAGAGGCAAACCTATAAAAGTATAGCTAAATACTCAGCACAACAAAGAAAAGCCTAACTGCAGAAGCACTGCTGTAAAGAAATATAAAATCCTCCAGTGAAATAATCAGCTAGAATTTGCACCACAGTTCTGCCTAGTCTCATTTTCTATTTCCTTTTTCCGCGCTCCTTGTCACACAGACCATGGCATAGTCTTGGTTTACAGCAAGGACAATAGGAGGCAAGAATATATATCCTCAAATAGAAGAGGCCAAAATAGTACTGCTGTATTCTAGTTTACCTGAATATACCTTTAACTGAAAAGTTCATAGAGAAGCAATTTAGAGCCAGCAATAGGCCAGGTCATCTTAAATGATGGATTTCTGGAAAGACTGTGTGGAGGAAAGAGGCAAGTCAAAACATACAGCTATCTTTCAGAGTTTTAATTTTACAACAGTGGCTTTTATTCTACAAAGAATCTAGCCAAAAAAATTTCACTGTTTAACTAGAGTAATCCATGCTGCCTGCAAGTTGAAACTGCTCACAGATTGCAACAATGCATCAATAGTGAATGATTATATTAATTACCTTCAAAATTAAATATGTGGCCTTTTCAACTGTGGTGTACGAAAGAACAAAGCCAAGAACCAACGCCACTGTATATTGCAACTGTTAAGCTTTTCTCATGAAGCTTATTTAATCATAGAATGGTTGGGGTTGGAAAGGACCAAAAGATCATCTAGTTCCAGCCCCTTTGCCATGGGCAGGTATGCCTCACCCTAGACCATGTCGCCCAAGGCTCTGTTCAACTTGGCCTTGAACACTGACAGGGGTGGAGCACTCCCAGCTTCCTTGGGCAACCTGCTCCAGTGTCTCACCACCCTCACAGTAAAGAGCTTCTTCCTTATATCTAACCTGAACTTCCCCTATTTCAGTTTAAACCCATTGCCCTTGTTCTATCACTACAGTTTGTCAAGTTGCTATCCTGTTGCAAATTGGAAAGAGTTAAATACTAACAACCAAGGTCATTTGCAGGCCATACTAGAACAAACTTGCTAATTTCACACACTGAGATGTCTCACTTTAGCTAGGATTTAAACAAGTTTTTTCCTATGAGCTTTTTAAGCTGAAAACATACAGCTTAATATTAACATGCTACATAATCTTGTTCCTTCCTGCCCCTCCCTCCCCATCTCTTTTCTTCTGCATAACGCAAATATCCTTGGGAGTAAGAAACAGTTAATCCTATTTGTTTTGCTTAAGATAAGAAAGCGACCAAAAATTATGTTAGAATTTTTTCCAAAGCTTCAGAAAGTTTTACTGTAGCACTTGCACAGTCACTCAGCATGACAGGGTTGTTCAGTAGATCTGGGAACAGAAATGTAAGAGTTCATTTGGTGTTAGTCATGAGATGAAATGCTCAGTGCTGCTATCAAGTGATTCCTAACAAGACTTTTTCATTCACAATACTTAAAGTAGCCAGCATAATATAAAGGAGAGAAAAATCAAGAAACTTGCCAAGATTGCTAACCATAGCAATACTTTGCTACTATGGTCTCTACTCCCAAGCTGTCCTTAAAAAAATATCAATATTTAAATCACTTACTGAATAAAAATACTTACATATATATATTCTATTATCTTTGAAGGTTAAAGCCAAGTTTTAAAAGACATCTGCGAACTGTTATATTAGACTGTCTTCAGACTGCAATTTGACTGAGGAAGGCTTCCAAGTGACAAAACTGACACTCTACTAATGCTATCATCTCCAAGGGTTTAGCTCAGGCACCAAAGTGATGTCAAGGACAGATCAACATTTGAGATAATCCTCAAAATGATTCAGATTATATAAAGAGGTAAAGCTGGCTGATTCACAGTTCAGTGCAACATGGTGAAAAGGATAGCATTAATTTGGCCAATTCTATTAATTCTACTTCGCAATGTTAGTAATTCACTCAAAAACATACTGAAACATTTCTTCCAATGATATAATACCATAAAGGATGGAACTAGTATGATGCTTAGAGGCATCAACCCAATGCAACTGAGGCAATAAGAAACTCGGGCAATCCTAATCTACACTACAGCATATTATCAGAGACTCTGTCAAAAAAGGCATTGCTAAATACTGATAATCCTGATACTGATAACTGATACTGATAACTGAACCCAGGACAAATCCCTAATTTAGAAGTCTAATAACTCAGGCGTTTAGGGGCTGGTGGTTTCATTTGTTTGCTTATTTCTAAGGGGAATAATTCCCATATTCGAAGGAATATATACACTTGCTAGGCAAAAAAATATAATATACATATTATGAACAAGTTAATACCTGCACTACTGAAAAGAGGAAGAAAAAAAAAAGAGAAATGTAAGAGGAGCTCAGCAGACTGTTACAATACCCTTTTTGTCATACTCACTTAATCACTTAAAATATTCATGCATATTTAGTCAGCGGTAATGGGCTTCTTGCCACCCCAAATATACTTACTGAGCTTACTGGTGAAAAGTAACATAGGAACACAAGACAACATTAGAAAAGATGCTTTTTATGATCAGAGCATTTTAATTATAGAGAATCCGTAATCCATTTTAAGATCAACACGTTTCCTTACTAGCTTTAATGTAACTGGTTTGTGACCATTAAAATTTTTTAATCCATTTTCTTTTACTACTAGATTCTCCTACCTGAATTCAAGCCTTTAAACACTTGATAATAAAGATGTTTTCCAAACATCATAACATGATCATACAAAACATTTATAATTGCATTAGGTTTGTGCAGCAAGATTTTGGTAGTGGGGAGCTACAGGGGTGGCTTCTGTGAGAAGCTGCTAGAAGCTTCCCCTGCATCTGATAGACTAATGCCAACCAGCTCCAAGACGGACCCACCACTGGCCAAGACTGAGCCCACCAGTGACAGCAGTAGTGCCTCCAGGATAACATATTTAAGGGGGTAAGGGCAAAGGGGAAATGGGCAACCACAACTGCAGCGGAGAGCCGAGTGAGAATATGTGGGAGAGACAGCCCTGTAGACACTAAGGTCAGCAAAGGAGGGCAAGGAGGTGCTCCAGGTGCTGGAGCAGAGATCCCCCTGCAGCCTGTGGTGAAGACCACGGCAAGTCAGGCTGTCCTCCTGCAGCCAATGGAGGTTAACAGTGTAGCAGATGTCCACCTGCAGCCTGCGGAGGTTGCTAGAGCAGGGGAATGCCTGAAAGAGGCTGTGACTCTGTGGGAAGCCCACACTGGAGCAGTCTGTTCTGAAGAACTGCACCCTGTGGAAGGGACAGACCCACACTGAAGCAGTTTGTGAAGAAGTTCCGTGGAGGACTGTCGCCCGTGGGAGGGACCCACACTAAAGCAGGGGGGGAGTGTGAGAGTCCATGGAAGAGAAAGAAGGAGCAGCAGAAATAACATGGGATGAGGGGACCAAAACCCCCATTCCCTGTCCCCCTGTGCTGCTGGGAGGGGAGGAGGTAGAGAAATTGGGTGTAAAGTTAAGAACAGGAAGAAGGGAGAGGTGAGGGGAAGGTGTTTGTAAGATTTGGTTTTATTTCTCGTTATCCTTCTCTGATTTTATTGGTAATAAATTAAACTAATTGGAGAGAGATCTCTCCCTGTCCCTATCCATGAGCCTTTGGTTGTATTTTCTTTCTTATGTCCAGCTGAGGAGGGAAGCAATAGATTGGCTTTGGTGGGCATGTGGCATATAGCCAGGGTCAACTCACCATAATTGTATACCAATTTAATACACTATTCCTTCATCCATCCTCTACTATAGATGTGTTACCTAGATGGATACACAGATGAAACTTATATTGAGGGTTTCCGAGTGGTGTATTAAAAAAAAAAAAAAAAAAAAAAAAAAAAAAAAGTAACATACAGGATTCAGCTACCAAAGACTAGTTCTACTACAAAGCCCAAAAACCCTGAGGAGGAAAAAAAAGCCAAAATTAGCAACTATCTCTGTATTTCTATCCCACCAACAGACCAAGAAATCCTCCAGAACTGAGGCTGCGGCTTGCAGGCATGCTGTCTTCAGTGATGACACCAGCTTAAGATCTTACCATCTTTCCACCTCCCTCCCAACATTTTTTTCAGGCCTGCTTGCACAGCACATTGCCTGTCAGATATGCTAGGACAGCCGAGGAGGTGACACAGAAGTGGAAACAAGTAGTCAGTGATGACAGAGGAAATATTTTCAATGAATGCAGCTGCCAAGAACATGATATATAAAACATCGCCTCATGAGTTTGTATCTCTGAGTTTTATGGAATCCAGGCTTAAGCATTTCCTTCTGAGGAAACGCAACATGTAGTCAATCCAGCTTCCATAGATGAAGCCCCATCTTTACACAAACTTAAATTTTAACACAGAAACAGCTAGTTTATTTAACTGCTAAATCTAAACCAAATATTTAATCATTAATAGGAAAATGGTTCTCTTTATCGTTCCTTCACCAAACCAACACAGACTATCTCACAACAGTAAAACTAACTTTCTGCATAAAATTGAGAGCCACTTTTTCCCCCATAGTATGTATCCATAAAAGATTGCATTTGGCAAAAGGGAAAAAAAATTTCCACCACTTTCCAGGTGAAGGATGTCCTTGTGTCAGCTTACAGAGGTTGACAACTACTCGTTGGCACATCACTACAGTTATACAGTCACCACAGATACACAGTTCCAAGAACATTAAACAGCACACAGGCCATTTCCAGCAGCCTGTATTCCAACAAATAGTACATTTCTGGATTTTTATTTTTTTTTTAACCTAAGTGTTTCATAACTAAAGTGATATAACATTGTTTTCACATAGGCATTCTCCCCTTTTTAGATCTGCTATGAACTCATGTTGTAGCATCAACAAACAGATCATGAAGGCCTTCACAGAAGACAATTCAAATTATTTGAGATAGCCATGTATTTATTTCAACTTCAAGGGGGCAGACTATGCAACAAGAACATTTTCCAATTGAATTTGACACTAGAATTAAGAAGAAGAAACCACATAAATGAAAAGTATATAATCACAAACATGAAATAAAAGCAATGATTAAAACACTGACAAGGAATTAGTGCTATAAAGCACTTGTGTCTTCAATGATATGATGACTAGAAACAAGATGTTTCCATTAGAAGCATTAAAATTAAATTAATTAAACTCTGGCATTAATTTCAGGAAACAACCTCACTCAGGTAATAAAAGCTGCTTCTGATGAAAGGTAACTTTACTGCCCCACCATCAGTCCCTTTCTACCTTTTCATTCAGCTTATTCATCTATTCATTACACAGACTAACCACTCTTAAAATTTATCTCAACATAATGCCTTTACATGCACTGCAGTACAAGAAACATTTCAAGATGCTTGCCTCCAGTGCAGAACCACCTCTGACTCAGTCCTCTGACTTACAATTTAAATGCTCAAATCAAACAAAGAAATAAGCACAAAGTTGCAGTCTTTTGAACACAGCCTTGCAGGAAGGCAACAGTAGTGATCTACCTAGGAAAGCCAAATGCTTTGCATGTTAAACCAGGAGGTGCTGGTTCATTATGATCCCAGTAAGAGAAATACTCGGACTTCATAAAGTACCTCTCAGTGTGCTATTTATGGGAGCCAAAACTATAAAGAAAAAACGGGTCATGTAGACAATCTTACATCCTTTCAGATGCTGGCAACCCTGAGCTGTGCAGTATTGCACCAACCAGGGCGCAGCCCTCCATGCAGATCCCATCCTTAGAAAGGTTACTCCATTTTGTTCATTTCAGGTCTTATAGGCTTTTCTTCAATGAAAACAATCCTATTTATCATTTCTACTGCCAGACAAAAAGGATGTTCACATGAGAGCTTGTAGCTGCAGCTTCAGATAAAGGCAAGGCCATGCAGGTGGCATAATTGCCAGTGCCAAGTGGGAGCTGCCTGAAGGCTCCTGTCTCTCAGCGAGTGGCTGAGCTTACCCTGCAGCCAAGCACATGTGCAGCACAGGCCAAGCCCTACTCAGGTTAACTGTTACATAGATCACTAACTCCTCAACCTACATCATTCTTCTGGTTAGGATAACTACATTTGGTCAGTTGGGCTACACTGCTGGAAAGCCACCTTTCACCTGCAGGCAATCTGCTAGCAAAGTCAAGTCATCAGCACCTTGTGACTGTGCCGCCCATGATGAAGTTACCTCTGTGATTCACATCTGCACTTTAAGTAGCACAAGGTTCAGATGAAGAAAATCCAGTGATGCCTGTTCCCTCTGGTCCTATCTGAAATGTAAGTAAGAAAGGCTAAATAAAATTTTTAGCTCAAAGAGAAAGCCCAATGCAAATGGCCAAATTATACACAAGACTCTATGAAACCATTCACCTCACACACCATATACTCAGTTCATGAACAATTAGTTTTTAATATAAGAAGAGACAGCTGTGCATTCTTCTACATTTCAAATGGCAAAGCTTTTACCTGAATTAAACATTAATAATTTTCATGATGTAAATTTTCCAATACAGGTTTTTCATCTTTTCCTGTTCCCTTTGTACTTTTTTGAGAATATTTTCTTTTTCCGTGGTGCAATAAAAATAAACAAACTTTTTATTATGTTAGCATAAACATAAGGCTTTTAAGAGGGCCTTAACCATGGTTAAAGCTTCTATAAGTGAAATCACATCTTCAGTAAGCACAACTGAGATTAAGCAGCATAAATTCTAAATACAGTATTTATGGCAAAACCGACAAAAAACCAACAGCACAAGAGAAAATGCAAGTTGTACTTGCAAATCTTCCCTCCCCCCGTATATAAACATGTAAGCTGACTGAGTAGACTGGATAGTTCTCTCTTTTTAGTGATGAAATTTCCATCATGCTGAAGAGTTTAAGAGCACGCAAAATTACTTTTGCATACTATAATCTGCCTTATACACTAGAAACCAGAATGCCATTTCTGAAATTCCACTCTTTCAGTCTTCTCACACTCAAGGGGGTTTGGGTTTTTGTTTGGTTTGGGTTTTTTTCCAAAAAACATTTTAATCTCTCCACACACACACCCTTTTTTTTTTTTAATAAGGAAGGAGAGAAATTCATTTGTTATTCCATTTTATTTTTTTCTTTTAAATTCACCCCCTTCCAACACAGTTATTTATCCTAGAAGAATCCAGAGCCTAGACATTTTTCTGGCCATCCTGTATCCTCTCTAAATTTTAATTATTACAGAAGGAGTAACAGAGCATAGACAAGAGAACCAGTTCCATTTCATTCACATGATGTCTCTGAAGATCCTTTTATAAAGAGACTTTTAAAAATTATCTCCAGTATCATACGGCAGGGAAGTAACTGTTATCTCAACAGATAGAAGCAAAAGACAGGGGAACAGCACTAGGTTACAGACATCTAAGTATTCATGCACACAATGCAGTCATTAATTAAGATATGCCTGACTGATAGCAATGCAGTCACTCTTGTCTACAGGGTTTCTCAGGACTAGCATGTGCTTCTGGAATCTGGGTAGCCTTCTCCATGGCTCTGCCCCGTTGGCGTTGATTATGTATGATTAATGGTTTAAAGGAATAAAAAGAGAAAGGTCAACTTCTGAGTTCAAAACAGAGCAGCTACATGGGGAGTAATTAAGATACTTGTGTAAGCATGATTAATAAGCACAAACTGGCACACTGTGCTGTAAACAAGATGCAACCAGATGGTTAGGATGAAAAGGATTTTTCCTAAAAAGCAATTTTTCAATGCCTTGAAAGTTGGCTTATTTTCCCCCCTCTAAGCCTTGCACAACTCATTATCTACACATCCTAAAAGGAAGAAAGAAATAGTAACCCCTTCAACATTCCCCCCTTCCCGGCTTTTTTCATACAGATAACTACAGTTTGCATGTAAATGGATTCAACTCATCTTTGTTTAACGTTGCCTTTTATGTTGAGTTTCATGAATTGCTAAGCCTGACAAGGTTCACTGGGAGTCTTTTAACTCCCACCCACAAGTTCTCCTGGGCTGTCATGTGACTGGCAGTATAGAGGGATCAGCAATGGCATTTATGGGGAAAGCGGGAAGACAGGTGTCAGAACGGTCCAGCAGGCAAACCGAACGAACACTAATCAGCTCTGGTGTTCTTTTACAATCCATATCTAATTCACAAGTTTCATTCTTTCTGAAAAACAATTACTAGGTTTTGAAGTTCATTGTGCATTTACTCAACTGTCTCTTCAGATTAACATAAGTGGGAACAAGGAAAAAAGAGTCAGCAGGGAAGGGACATCAAAAGATCTTAGAGCGGATGAAGGCTTTATTTTAAAGTAATATAATTACAGATGAGCATAATGTTTTACGATAAATTTAAATGTAGAGTTACATCCTCATGTGCTAGGAACACATTGGTGGGTTGTCTCTCGAGCTGAAACTCTAGTACATACAAATGACTTTGCCGAGAGAAGAAAAACAAACAAAAAAATCTCATTGCAACATCAGAGAAATGGATATTAAGGCAACAGTGGGAACAACAGAATCGGTATTGCATGTGAAGTATCAACATTCATAAGGCTCACATCTGAGAAATAATAATAAAAATTACAAAAGGAATATTTTGCACATTTCAAATTTTTCTCAGTTCAACATATTTATTCTCCAAAGGTAAAGTTTGCCTCATCTACATCTAAGAAAAAAAAAAAAAAAAAAAAGAAAAAAGAAAAAAAGAGAGAGAGAGAAAGAAAGAAAAACAAACCCACGCACACACACCCCAACAACTCACACACACACAACTCTACATTCCCTTTTGACAAATCCTCTTACAGTTTGAGTTTATAATCTGGTAAAGCCTCAGCTAATCATCACTGGTTGTAGCGTTACCGACTCCAATATTGGGAAATTTGCTTTTGTATTGTACGTTAAGAGGCATCCTAAACTCCAACATTTTCTGATAAGTAAAGATTTCTTAGGCTCTTCATTTTCACCCTCACGAGAAGCTATAGGCAGACAGCATCTGTTTTGCAAATAATCCTTTTCCTCCATGCAAATGAATATCCTTTGAAGGACTTCCATACAGAGAATAAATACTTGGTAAGTGAAATAAAAAAGGCTCTATGCTGGGACCTCAATATACAATCATTCCAGTGGCCAAAACAATGCTTCCTGTTTCTTTAAATCTAGAAATCTTTCCTCTACGAGGAAGTCACTTATTCAAATATATGTTTCTGTTAGAAACTCTACACAATACTCCAGTGTTAGCGATTTAGAGGTTTTCTTAATAGTTTAATTGTGATTCTAGCAAAAGGATGGGTACCCATCTAGAGATTCAATAGACCACAGACAGATGAAAAGCACTGTTTAGTTCCATGAGTAAATTTTGGTAAGAGATTTTAGTAAGTATAGAATGACTGGTGAAAGCCTAGCACTACTAAGGACGCTTCTAGTCCTAGATATCCATACCTTTGAAATGGGGTTAATTTAAAACCACCTAATTGTGCTGCCAAGAGTTTGGCAGTGGAATGATTAAAGCAAGTCATCTCCAGATACCCTAGTCTCAATTATACAGTTTTCAAATTCACTTTGCAAAAGCAATAAAAATTATTATTGATTGTGTCTGGAACTATTGTTAGGATAAGTCTCAGGAGTCCAAACAACTCCACTGAAAAAACAAGCTCATGTGAAATGTGCTTCCATTAATATTTGTGTTATTAGTTTATATAGGATGAGTCAGCCTATGGCTCCATCCCACAATCAATCATTCTCATATTATAGTTCTGGGTTTTTTTCTGCCAATAGTAACAACTAAAAACCCTAAGTAAATGGACAAATCAGCATAGATGTTACTCACCCATGCCAAAGGAAAGCTGGATAAATAAATTTGTGCTAGATATATTCTACATTTTGAGAGCGTCAGCTGCTAGCGATTTTCTTCTCCACGAAATATCTTTGATTACAGATCTCCTAGAACATTATATTTATCTAACACTGATTAGCAATTTTCCCCAAATTACTTTTTTTTAACCATGTAGCATGCTGAACAATTTATATACTACACAGAAGGCTTGGAGTTACAAAAACCAAAAGCCAAAATGAAACAGATAACCAGACTGTACTGCTTAATGACCTTTCAGCTAAAAGGTTCTGGTGTTTCACTAAAATACAAAACTATATCTAAATTAACTACTAAATTATCTAAAAATGCAAAGAAAAGTGAATATATTTTCATTAATACAAAAGTTTTCACACACACACTCATATCTGAATACAAGTAAATCAACACTCATTCTAAACTTCATTCTAGGAAATTCAGAAGGTTCGTCTTTCAAGGGAAATTTGAGAAAGCTTTAAACTGTTCCAGATCATCTAATCCAAGCATACACAGTGAGCAGAACAGTGTTCTATGCATGAGTTAAGAAGCTGCCTGTGACAGACTGAGCACCCAGATTCCACACACTCTGAGCACATCCTGCAAGTCTCCACCATACTACCCCAGGTTGAAGTCAGACAACTCTTACACTTATGTTACTCTCTTTCCTTCTCTAGCACAAAAAGCAGAGTATTCGTATTACCTTAAAGGACTGAGCTCCATATAAGCAACACTATTAAAAAGTAAGGCTTGCACCAACTTTTTTTTAATATCTTCTTCTGCAAGAACACACTGGAGAGTGCTCTAGCATCAGCCGTGAAACTGCACAAGACAACTGTGTATTTCTATTTACTTTTGATGTCTGGTAAGACATTCCCAACGATACCTGTGATTTCTCAACAGCTTAAAAGAAGAAAATTATCCATTTAAACATAGAAAGAATCACAAACCAAAAGGCAGTATAACTGCAGTAAGAAAACTGGGACCACACAGTGTTTTTGCAAAGAGCCTATTTCAGACTACAGTGCACACTATGGACAAACACACCGTAATTTTCCCAGACTGAAAAACAAATATCAGATCCCTATAGCCTGTTTTATCTTTCTAAACCAGTCCTACTCTAGCAGCATCTGTAGTTCAAGTTAATTGTGAGTGACTTTAGACATCAGGACAACGCCGTTCCACACATCACAAAACTGAGAACTGACAGGTAGACTACAAACAATGACAATCACCAAGCAGCAGCTAGGTCAGGGTTTAGTTTGTTTGGGGTTTTGGTTTGGGGAGGTTTTTTGGGTTGGTTTTTTTTTTTTTTTTCTGGAGGCCCTTCAGGCATAGAAACTAGTGCTCAGACTATAATGAGAGAGAGTCCACATGGTCAAACTACCCTGGTTTTCAAACAAGACTCTACCAGTATGCAAAGATGTCACTGTGCAATATCAGTAACATCAATAACCAACAACATTTTTGCCAGTAACAACCTTTAATCATCTGTGTCTCAGTGTTTGAAGTGATATATTTCAAAAATGTCAAAACTCTCAGTGAAATGTGGTACTAAAATTAATAGACTGTTTGCTTTCCCTATTGATATACCAGGTTTCAGACTGTCAAAGTGCTTTTAGTTGAAAAAGAAAAAGTACAAAGTTGTTTTGACAACTACAAAAAGATTTATCAGTTACATGTACCTGCTGAAGTACCTAGATTCTCAAAGTGAAAATCTGTGTATGCAAGGTTCTTACTACCAAAAGTTGTCAAGTGACTATTACTATATTAATGCTGCAAACAAGATAAACTTTAAAGGATGATATCATATAGCATATTTCTATGAACTATGTGTTACTTAACAATACTATGCTAGTTTTCTATGTCTACTTTGCTTTTAGTTGGTATAGAACTTTTTCTTTTTTTTTTTTGCACTTGCAAAGCTTTAGTTGTAAAGCAGATTTATTCCTTTTTAAAACCATGTGTGTAATATACCTAATATGTATAAGTATACAGCAAGACACACATACACACTAAAAAATTCACATTCATATTCTCAATCTCATGTGACTCAAGTTAGTTTTATCAGGCAAAGTAAACACAGCAAAACCAAAGTACTGAAAGGATTAGATTTCAACTCCACACTATGGGATTATCATTATTATTATTAGGAAAAAAGGGCTCTACTGCATCTCATCTAAATCCTCTGCCAGCCGGAAGAGAGGGATCATAGAAATTTAGGGCTGCAAAGGACCTTAAGATCATCTAGTTGAAAGCCCCCTGTCATGGGCAGGGATGCCTCACCTTAGACCACGTTGCCCAAGGCTCTGTCCAGCCTGGCCTTGAACACTGCCAGGGATGGAGCATTTACCACTTCTTCAGGCAACCTGTTCCAGTGCATCACCACCCTCATAGTAAAAAGTCTTCCTTATATCTAACCTGAACTTCCCCTGTTTATGTTTAAACCCATTACCCCTTGTCCTATCACTACAGTCCCCAATAAAGAGCCCTTCTCCGGCATTCAGATAGTTGCATATGCTAAATTGTTGAAATGGCAAGTAAGAAAGTCCACCAGCAAACATTTGCTGTAAGAAGTTGCAATGGAAAGAGACTCCTATAACAGCTATTCAGCATTCATAGTAAAAATAACAGATGTAGACAGTAGTAAACAAATTAAATTTATAATGCTGACTTCACATTCCTAAACCACACCATGGAACCAGTAATGCTATTTTATGAAAGCTGGATTCAGTTTAAAAATTATTAGATTCCATTTCACAAGTTGTATTTTATAATATTTACATACAGTCTAAAATTATTATAAAATATTCTGTAACAACTTGTAATATTTAAGCATACTACCTTATTTGATAATTGCAGTAAAAGATTCCTTAATTAGTGCCTGATGAGAGTTCCTTGACCTCAAATAAGAATTATCAAGTACTGCTCCATATGAATTCCATAATATATCTCTGCTTTTCAGAATTAGCACCCCTAGAAAACACAACACATTTTTAGCACCTTACAAAGAATTGAACTTTACTTATTCTTACTCTCCATAACAAATCAATGAGTGACAATTAATACTTCCTGCATTACATACAGCTAATAAGGCACAGAAACACTACTGCTGGTTTACTCCCTTCACTATCCCATGTAAAGCTTGAAAGAAAGTCTGTAATATAAGAATTCTGAACTCATGTCAGTTCAATAGGAAGCTCATTCTTTTTATCTTCACCTGGATTAGTAACTAAAATTGAACTGTTTTCCAATACCCAAAAATAGACAATATGTATTTCTTGTTTCAGCCTAAAGATAACACCATTAATTCTAAAATCAATTAATAGTATCTATCATCCCTAATACAAGCATGTGAAGAATTCTGCTGCCATTTTGTCCAAATTTATTGTATAATGGAACAGAGAGATTAGTATGGATTAATCATGAAAAGATCCCAGTGCTCTACAAAGCTTAAATTATTCAATTCCACAAAATCCACTACTATATATCTTTAAATGTCAGCAAAGGTTAGAAATAAGTATGTTTAGATAATAACAATAAAGAATCTCTTTTCTTAGGTGATATCTTATGCCTCAAAGAAGTTTACTGCTCACAACTAAAAGTTTATTTTCAAAGCTTACACAGACTTCTGTTCTCCACCTTCAGTCTCAGCAGAAAGACAATTCTTTTTGAATATGCCCCATAAACAAACCTACGGTGACCTCTCCAGAACATGGAGACATCACAAAAAAAGGTGGAGAAACCTAGACCATCATTGCCTATGCTTTGCACTGCCAGTGAATCCCACCTAGCCTCTCTGATGAAGACTGAACAAACTGCTAAGAAAATCTCATGCACGGAAGTCCATTTCATTCTCCATAAAAAAACCAGAAGAGAAAACATAAACCTAGAGTTTCTAATCTTCAGAATATACCAGTCATAGCAAAGAAGTTTGATGCAAAACATGTTTTTCAGGTACAATGAAATAGCAGTGCTACATCCAGCTAAACCAAATCACAGCTGAGTAACATGTAAAGCAAGAAAGCTAACATTACCTCCTTTGGTAGCAGCATACAGACACAAGGCCCTATTTATCAAGCTTCTTTCTTTTTAGGAACTAAAGGGGCACCAATTCTTTCCAACAACAGAGCATCCCTGTGTCTTTTGCTTCCAAAACATTTTTTCTGAATTCTTCACCAGCCTTATTTGAAAGGGTTAAACTACAGGACAAGTGGTTACAGGACTTCCTACTTCCCAGCAAGTCCTCTCAATTGAAATTGGGAGATGGATCTACACAAGATCCTGTGAATAAAGCTCCAGGTGGAAGCTATATAAGTCTTAGAACCTGAGACACCTGGAACAGAAAAGTGTTTACCCTTTTTGAGTTATTTCAGCTGTGGCAGAGGGAAGGGGTGCTTGTTTGCTGCTGAAAAGCAAGGCTTAATGATAAGCTATTTCAGTAACTTGCTTTCTCTCATGACTGCATTATGTACCGAAAATCATTAGACAGTCAGCTCAGAGAGATGCCACTTCCCTCTCACATCCAACTTAGCTTTTCTCCTGCAGTGTAGAGTAGGTTTTAGAAATGCTGACTAAAATGCAAGTCCAAAACAACAGGAAATTCACTAACCTGATCCTCACAAAATAAAAAGGATACAGAAATTCTGCCAAAAGGACTTGTGTTTCACTGCCTTTTCCAACAGAGACAGTGACATCAAAACCACTGTTTTCATGGACAGCAGAAAAAAGGAGCAAATATATTTTCCAGATATTTGAATGGAAAACACATAATTGACAGCTTCCAAGTTCAAGAATAGGGTCCTGAGCAGCAGTTCAACAGTTGTTCCCCAGAAAAGTCTTTCCAGCCAGTATGTGGGCTACTGGATAAAGTGTAACTGCATACTGGTATATATCTGGGATACAGACAATTAAAACTTGTCCTTCCCTAACAGCCCTCAGCCATAGCATCTTAGAGAAAGTGAATGAATACGATCAACAACAAACACAACTCAAATAAGGACTCAATGCCATCAGTTTCCCAAAGCAACCAGCTTCACTGCTGACACCACAATTTCTGAGACACAGTCAGGTACAGCAGGAACACCGACCAAAAGTATTTCTTTTACTGAAGAATAGCATGCTTTAAAACAGCTCTTACACAAGTACGTCCTTCCCACCACTCTACTTCTGCCTTTTGGTTTGGATTGTCTGGGGTTTTTTAATATTTATGATGAGGTTTACTCATTTTTTGTTTTATCATGGGTTTATTTTATAGCCATAGTTGGTGCTGTGTTCATTCAAAGAAACAGTCTTTTCCCAAAGAATGTAAACTAACACGTTTTTATTTTGGTTCTAGGATTTCTCTGGTTTAGTATTGATAAATATGAGGTACTAGAAGACAAAAGTATTCTATAATGCCTATGATATACCATCTATATCTGTTAAAAATTCAACAGTTGCCTCGATGCTTCCACTAACCTACAGGTAGGCATATCTGCCTACAGCTGATAATTGTAGGAAGGCATAGATCTGACCCATCAAATAACATCAAAACTGCTTAGCATACGTTGGCACAAGTTAACACCATTACTAACAGCACACATACCCTGTGTGTCCCACCCCACCCCCACCCCCCCAAAAAAAAACCCAACTAAACAACAGCAACAATGACAAAACCAGAAAATGTTGTTTAGGTTTTTAGCTTGAAATCCAAAACATGGGCAAAGATTTCAGCATATAAAGGAAGTGTACACCACTGTTTCATATAAAGCAAAACTCACCTGTC